>NW_020953019.1:0-44412 GCF_900497805.2 Vombatus ursinus | reverse complement strand
AAAAAAAAAAAGTAGTTGTAGATGAAAACTCACCAGGGGCCTGGGATATTGTGTCTAGAGTCCTGACCATCACGTTACCCACTTTTTTCAGATCCATGAAGAGCCATCCACAGCAACGGTCCCATTCCTACTGAGACCAACATTCTCTGTCCACGAATTTCTTGGGATCAGAGCCTGTGAATATTAACCTCTTGCCCTCAGTGCTTCCTTTCTGGCTGGGGGAGGGGACACCCATCCCCAGTACCCCCAGCCATGACAACTTCAGCTCTGAGACGGCAGGTAAAGAATATCGTGCATAATTATTCAGAAGCAGAAATTAAGGTACGTGAAGCAACCAGCAATGATCCCTGGGGCCCACCAAGCACCCTCATGTCAGAAATCGCTGACCTGACTTTTAATACCGTGGCCTTCGCTGAGGTTATGGGCATGATCTGGAGGCGGCTCAATGATAGTGGGAAGAACTGGCGCCATGTATACAAGGCTCTGACCCTGTTGGACTATTTGCTGAAGACTGGCTCTGATAAAGTAGCCCACCAGTGTCGAGAGAACCTCTACACCATTCAGACCCTCAAGGATTTCCAGTATGTGGATCGAGATGGCAAGGATCAGGGCATCAATGTTCGAGAGAAGGTCAAGCAGGTGATGGGGCTGCTCAAGGATGAGGAACGATTGAAGCAGGAAAGGACCCACGCACTCAAGACGAAGGAACGCATGGCCCTAGAGGGCTCTGGCATTGGCAGCGGGCAGTTGAGCTATGGTCGCCGGTCCTCCCATTATGGGGACGAGTTCAGCCGGACCAGAGGATCCCCTTCTTCCTACAACTGTGAGTGAGGGGTCAGGCTTAGCAAGAAGATAGGATGGGGAGGGGGGAACCTTGAAATGAAGGTTTTGTTCAGGTCAAGGTCCCTACTGGGGGAATAAAAATAATGTGACAGTAAAGCTGGCTATATGAACAATTAGTTGTTGTGCCGGGGGATGGATGCAGCAGCAATAATCCACACCTGGCTTATACCCTGCTTCCTACAGTCCAACACAAGAGCAGGCTGTCACTTAACTAATTAATTAACCAGGAAGGGACTTTGTTATGTAATCTTTCCGTCAGGTGGCACTCTGCTCCAGCCATGGACCCAGGGAGAGAGGGAAGTTGGTTTTTCCAGTTTGTATGAGAGATCTCTTCCTCAATTTCTTGGCTAGACAGATTTATTCACTCTTGGTAGCTGTTTTTCAAAATTCAATCTAAGAGAAAAGAAAATGGAATGTTACTCTGAAGTATGAGAATTATGGGATCCCTTGTCTTCAAGATTTCCTTCAATTGGCCTAAACCTCTATATGTGTATTACCCAAGCAGTCAACACTGTGCTCACATGGTTTCTTTAAACATAGTCAAGTAGCCAGGCATGGCAGTATACATCTGGAGGCAGAGGTTGGTGGATTGCTTGAGCTTGGGAGTTCTGAGCTGTAGTAGGGCTAAAATCAATGGTGTGTCTGCACTGTCTGGTCCACATGTGATACACCCCTCGCAGCAGGCACAACCAGGCTGCCTAAGCAGGAGCAAAATGGCCCAGGTCAGAAACAGAGCAAGTCAGAACTTCTGTGATGATCAACATTGGGCTCAACCCATCCCCTTCCAGCCTGGGCAAGTTAGGGAGACCCAATTTTTAAAATAACAACGATAATAACAGCAAAATAATAAAGTAACTCATCAAGCAACTACCAAGTGCCCCCACTCATAGATAACTTCACCCATTCATGTTCCCCTCGTACAAGCATCCTCCCAGTCTCTAGGTCATAGGAAAGGGAAGGGATTTCAAGTTTAGATCCCACCAGGGTTGACTTTGCCCACCCATGGAGAACTGGGAAAGCACTGCATAGGTCTGGGTCTAGTGTCCTGGTCTGATCTCACCAACATTTACAATGTCATGGTAGCTGCCAAGCCATTTTCTTCCCCTGGTCACTGGTCTGCCTTGTCACATCTCTACCCATGGTCTCCATCCCAGAGCCTCGGATGTCATGGCAGCTTTCCAGGATCTGTCCCAACTCTGTTTCTAGCACTCCCAGCTTGAGAGGCAGCAGCTTAGTGGCGACAGAAGGCAATAGTGAGCAGGTCCTGGTGTCAGCCACCTGTCCCACCAGCAGCTCTTAATTTTTGTTTCTCTGTTCTCAGCTGCTTAGAAGTGGGGAAGGAAGGGGGGAAGAAAAGGCCAACTAGAAGTCTCTTTCAAGGGCAGAAAAAGAGGAAATGGGAGTGTTGAGATCTGTGTACCTACATACAACTCTCTCCATTCCCAGGTGTCTCACTAATCTATTTCTCTTTTCTGTGAGTTCTGGGGCTCCCTGTAGCTCTCCAGTGGGTTGAAATGTCATTGTAAAAACATCCATTACAGGGGCAGCTAGGTGGCGCAGGGGATAGAGCACCGGCCCTGGAGTCAGGAGGACCTGAGTTCAAATCCAGTCTCAGACACATAACACTCACTAGCTGTGTGACTCTGGGCAAGTCACTTAACCCAAACAAAACAAAAAAAACAAATCACAAACAAAAAAAATCCATTACAAATAATAATCACATATAATGGAGAGAGGCTCTGGAGCTGGCAAGACCTGGGTTCAAGTTTTACCTCTGACACATATTAGCTATATGACCATAGACAACTCCTTAAGACAAAAAGTTGCAGGTGAGTTGCTAATCTGAATCCTTGGAGAAAGTAGCAATGAAATCACAGGTCTGGATATAATTACACATAGCTGTGGTGTGGTGCAGAGAACATAGTGCATGGAGGTTTAAAAAAAAAAAAGTCCTGTAATTGAGTCCCAGATCTGATACTAGTTTTATGATCTCTGGGTACATCATTCAACTTCTCTGAACCTCAGTTTCTTCATCTGTAAAATGAAGATAATAATACTTATACTATGCCTTGGGCAGTTAAGTGAAAAGTACTTTGTAAGCCCTAAAGTGTTGTAGTTGTTATTATCCATCCTTTTGTGGTGCACACAGCAGGCACTTAATAAATATCTGTTGAATTGAATCAAGGTATTTTCATCAGTCAGTCATCAAGCATTTAAATTGTGCCAGACCGTATGCTTGGTTCTAGGTAGACAAAGACAAAAGTGATGTAGTCCCTGCCCTCAAGGAGCTTAAATCCTAGTGTGGGATGAACCAAAATCATACGGATAAAGCAGATAAAGGGTCACCTTGGGTGGAAAAGTCATGGGGGGTGGAGGGAGAAAGAATCAGGAAAGACTAATACATAGGTGGTGGTACTTGAGGTGAGATAGAAACAGCAAGATTTGGCAACTGGCTGGATGTGTGGGGTGAGTGAAAGTGAGGAGCTGAGGGTAGTATCAAGGTAGTGAACATGGGTGACTAGAAGGATGGGAAAGTTAAAAGGGTGGATTAGGGGGATATGTGTTTGAGATGCCTATGGGATACACAGAAAATTATCTGGCAGGTAATTGGTAATGCAGGACTGCAGCTCAGGAGAGAGAGACTAGGGCTGGATATAGAGATCTGGGAATGATCCAGATAAGGATTATAATCAAACCTGGGGGAGCTGATGAGGTCATCTAGTGAGAAAATAAAGAAGAGAGAAGGCCCAGGACGGAGCCTTAGGGTATAACCCCCTTTAGGGGTCATGATGTAGTTGAAGATCCAGCAAAAGAAACTAAGGAGAAGTGGACTTATAGTAAGGTAGGAGAACTAAGAGAGAGTATATCACAGACGCCAGAGAGGCAAGTATCCAAAAAGAGAAGGAGGTTAACAGTGTCAAATGCCGCAGAGAGGTTGAGAAGGATGAGGGTTAAAAATAGGACATTAGATTTGGCAGTTAAGAGGTTATTGGTCACTTTGGAGACAGGGCAGCTCCCCTTGGGTGATAAGTTTGGAAGCCAGATTGCAGAGGGTTTAGAAAAGAGTCAGAAGATGAAGTATAGATGACCAGTATGTATGCAACTTTTTCTTTAAAAAATAGTATTTTCCAAATACATAAAAAGACAATTTTTAGCATTCATTTTTTTTTCAGCCAAAGACAAGGCTTACTTGAACATTAATCGGGGGTGGATGAGATTTAAAGAATCTGCCATATTGACCAGACTCTTAAGGAATCTAAGCATTTGTATTGCTAATGTACGCAGGCCAGATCTTAAGAATCTGAGCCTAACATTCATTTTTTAATAAAATTTTGAGTTCTACATTTTCTTCCTCCCTGTCTGACCTCCATCTTCCCTAAGATGGTAAGCAACTTGATATAGATTATATATGTCTATGCAGCTTTTACAAGGAGTTTGGCTAAGAAAGGGAGGAAGGATATAGGACAATACCTGGTGAACAGAGTAGGACCTAGTGAAGGTTTTTGTTTGTTTGTTTTTTTAAAGATGGAGTTGATGATCATGTTTGTAAACAGCAGGGAGGAACCAGCATATAAGGAGAGAGTGCAAATCAAAAAAGGGGAATGATAGTAAAGTCAATATGCTGGAAGGGATGAGAGGGAATGGGATTGAGCGTACATATGAAAGGATACTTACTGGCTGTGTGACCCTGGGCAAGTCATTTAACCCTATTTGCCTCAGTTTCCTCAACTGTAAAATGAGTTGGAGAAGGAAATGGCAAACCACTCCAGTATTTCTTCCAAGAAAACTCCAAAGGGGGTCAATGAGGAGTCAGACATCACTGAAACGACTGAACGACAACAACAGTAGAAGAATTAGTCATGGCAAGAAGGACTACCTCTGTCCCAGAAAGTGAAGTTAACAAGGACATACTAGGGGGTGGTGTCAAGGAGTTGTGAGATGAGGAGGAGAGGAGGGAACTTATTTCGAATAGTCTCAGTTTTCTCAGTAAAGGATAAGGTGAAGTCCTCAGCTGAGAGTGTAAAAAGATGGAGTGGTGTAGAGTGGGACAGTGAGATGAGGTTTGGAATGGCTGTTGTAGTGAGTGGGACAGAGAACCAAATAGGGAGAAGTAAATAAGATTGTCTTACTCCAGTGAAGGCTTATTTGAAATTAGATAACATAAATTTATCGTGGATTCAGTTAGTACAGTTCTACATTATCTCCTTTATTCCTCACAACAATCTTGTGAAGGAGGAAGGAAAGGGTATTATCTTCCCCAACTCAGAAACTGACATCAGGGTAAGCCACTAGCTCATGGCCACATAGCTAGTGAGTGATAGTGTTAGGATTAGATCCCAAGTCTTCTGACTGCTAGTCTGATACTTTTTCTAATATACTACTGTGTCTTCTTGAAAATAATAATTGCAATAATAACAAAAATAATAATTCATCAAGCAAGAAGGCTATGGCTGAATCTTAAGAGATTCACTGGCATCTTGAAGTCAAAGCTTAAATGAGAAGAATGTATTTGAAGCAATTAACAATTCTTCAACATCAGTCTTAATGTACACTTTTGGAACTATAAAAATGGACCATAACAGATTGAAGAAGTATCCCAACAAAAGCCCATTCTATATTAATGAAACCTGGAGTGCGACTTCCTAAGGCAGTTATTGAAAATAACACTTTCTCATAGGAAAAAAAAGGAGAAAAAAAATTGATAGATGTCCTTAATGCACATGAGAAATTGGTCAGAAACCTACAGAAATATTTTTGGAACAAGCAGATATGATGTCACTGAGCAATAGTAAAAGCTTCTAATGAGTATTTACCACTGGATTTGTCTAATGCAACCAAAAGAAGAAACCTATGAAGCCGCTAAGATCCAAGAATGGAAATATAAAGGCCCTTTAAAAGCAACATCACTGTGAATCTGCCAACCACTTTTTGACAGAGACTCAAAGAACCATCAGAAAAGTGGCCGAGTGATAGGGATTAGTTTTTAGAAATGGATGGGTGGAGTGGTATTAATTCAGAACGGCATCATTACCACTCCAAAAATCACAGTAGAGTTATACTTACGAAACATGATCAATATCACTCAAGCAAGGAAATAGTCCCTGCCAACTGTAAAAAAAAAATAGCACCTTTCAAGTATCTAGCAAGCCATGACCTGGTGACTAGAATAATGTTGAGAAAGCAGTGTAAGAGAAATGGCTGAGTCAGGCAGGTTTATTGTTATAAATGAAGGGGTTTATACGAGTGATTCAGGATCAGATCATCACCACAAAAACTTAAGCAAGGTTACTCTTAAGGAGCCCTGATGTATTGAGCAATGCAGATTATATAATGCATTGACAGAAATGACAAGGTATCAGTGAAGGCTGCAAAAGTTTATCACCTACTAGCTACCTAGAAAGATACAACGAGGAGGCTAGAATTATACACCAGAAACTTACTTTTTTTCTATTGTAAAAGGGGGATTCGGTCCCCCTCCCCTTCCAGCTCAGCTGATGTAATCACAGATGAAAGGTTTGGCCAACATTCAGTGATGCCATTACAAAGTATGAGCACCTTTCTCCGAATGAAATGGAAGGGGCAACTTCATTGGATGAAAGAAGATGGACACACCCCTTGGTGACCCTTAAAAGATAATCTGTCACTTCAAGGGGAGGAAGAACTCAGCCCCTGAGAGGGAATCACTGAGGGCAAGGGGGTAGGTCTTCCTCTCTCCCTCCCCCCTCTCAATTTTTCTAGCAGAACTACCAGCCATCCGGGAAGCTAGGTGGAACAGTGGATAGAGCACCGGCCCTGGAGTCAGGAGGACCTGAGTTCAAATGCAGGTCTCGGACCAGACACTTGACACTTCCTAGCTGTGTGACCCTGGGCAAGTCACTTCATTGCCTAGCAAAAACAAACCAAAAAAGAAGGAGAAGAAGAAGAAGAAGAAGAAGAAGAAGAAGAAGAAGAAGAAGAAGAACAACAACAACAACAACAACAACAACAACAACAACAACAACAACAACAACAACAACAACAACGACAACAACACCCTGAGGGAATCACCCCATCCAGTAATTGGAGTAAGCTCAAGAAAAAAAGGCTAAAATTCACGGCTGGTAGGTAACCAGCCTGAGAATTGCAGTCCTGAGAGAGCAGAGTTTCTACCAATACTAGGTGCCTATTGTTTCCAAAAGAACACAGCAGTACCACAGCTAAGGACTGTGGCCGAACCTAAAGTTGGAAGAGGTAGAGAAGACAGTTGCCCAGGAGGAGCAAGCCTCCGATGTCCACCTGGTAGCGACCATGCCCCATGAGCAGTAAGTCTAGCCCAAGAGTGGTGCGACTTACCCAACACAGAGGTGGGGCCCATCACGGAGCAGCATAAGGGTAGAGCAAGAAGCAGGAAGCCTTGAACCCCTGCGCAAACTGACTTGGCTGCTTGGCTGTGCAAATTTCCTACAATGTGTGCCTTAACACCGGTGTTCTGGGCTCGTCCTTCCAACAGATGCTGTGTATGTTTGTGGGAAAGTGCTCCCTATTATGGCGGGGGGTGAAGGGAGAGGAAGTTTTATAGCTATTCTTACTATACATCACTTTTAAGTTAATTTTGTCTTCATTTCTATAAACAGTTAATTTTGCCCGTTAATGGGGAAATCACACCAGTTGGCGCTCATGAGTTAGAGTTTTAGATAGATGACTTCACAGAGATATACCCTTTGAACCCAAAGTGGCAGTGGCCCAGTGAGGCCCAATTTCTGAGTTTGAGTGTAAGTTTAGGGACATTATACTTTTTTAACATGACAAATCTCCGTTCTACAAATTCACAACTCTAAAAGAGAAAAAAATAAAATTATGTAGAGAAATCAGCCAATAAACTGTACTGAATCTAGAGCATCTTAACAGACAGAATGGTTGCCCCCAACCTCCTGGACCTAACATTGATCCATAAAAACTAGAACAGTGTTTTTAATGGATGTCATTATGTCATATTCATGCTCTCCAAACTATATGGAATGAAAAGCTTTTAAAACATAGAGATCTAGCTGAAGAAATTAAAACTGTGTGAGACCAGGATGAGGCACAGATCATCCCTGCCATCCAATCTGTCACTGGAGTTGACCTGAAGATGCTTTCTACAGAGGATAAACTTATACCCCAATACTCTTATTCAATTATAAAGGACAGTTACTTTATCCACCTGCCTAGTTGTCTGCAGAACACTGAATGTAAAATAGTGGTGGGCTAACAACTTTTCTCAATTTTTTTTCTACTGAAACTTCTTCCGAGAAAGATAACAACAACATTATAATAGAGGGCATCTATATAGTGCTTTCAATTCACTATTGCCTGTGATTCCCATAGCAGCTGTCTGAGGTAGGTACTTCTGTTGTTGTTCAGTCATTTTAGTCATATCTGACTCTTTCTAAGTTTGGGATTTTCTTAGCAAAGATGATGGAGTGGTTTGCCACTTCCTTATACAGGTCATTTTATGGATGAGGAAACTGAGGCAAACAGGCTTACGTGACTTGCCCAGGTTCACACAGCTAATAAGTGTCTGAGGCCAGATTTGAATTCAGGAAGATGAATGAGTCTTCATGACTCCAGGCTGAGGGTTCTATCCACCACACCACCTAACTTGCTGCCCCAAGGTTGGTACTACCCGTGTTATTATCTCTATTTTACAAATGAGGAAAGTCAGTCACAGAGATTAAGTGACCTACCAGTGATCACACAGCTATTAAGTGTAGGAGGTGGGATTTGAACCCAGGTCTTACCTGACCTCAAATCTGACACTGTGGAGTTTCCTTCACCTACTCCAACTCAGACCTCCCTGTTTCAAGATGTATCCTGAACATTTTGAATATAACAAGGATTTGGAGAGTCTGAAACCTTTATTCCCTGTTCCAGCCTCATCCTCATCTCCTCGATTTACCTCCGACCTGGAGCAAGCTAGACCTCAGACAACAGGAGAGGAGGAGCTACAGCTGCAGCTGGCGCTGGCCATGAGCCGGGAAGAGGCAGAGAAGGTAATGTCATCATGGGATCAATAGGATTTGATGTGTATGTGTGTGTGAAGGGGGTATAGACATGGCCCTTAGGCCATGAGGCTAAGGCTCTGCCCTGAAAAGGTAAGGCCAGCCCCTGTCTGACAGATGCAGTCAGAAAGCACCAGCTTTATGGGCAGGGCCCAGCTTAGAGTGCTAAGGCCACTAGGTACCGTGTTACAGCCAGAAGGTGACTGTCACAGATGGAACCAGGCTAGGTCCATGTGTTTTGTAGATTGGAGTAGCCCCAACCCCATGTGCCCTCAATCCCAAGTGTGCCCAGTGAGTACCCATCTGCCTAATTCCTTCTGCTGTTGGACTCTCTGGCTTAGAGGCTTTTCCTGAAGGAAAAGAGCTAGAGCCACTTTGAAGGGTTAAAGGGCTGAAGGACCCTGGTCCTCCCTAGCTTCTGTTTGAACCACCCAAGGGGAGGGCCCTAGCAAACCTGAGCTGGTTTGTCTCTGCAAGTTTCTTCTCTCTGCCTGTCTTCATGATCCTAAAGGACTCATGGGGGGAGGGGGACACACCTGTAGGGACAGAGGGAGGGGTATACTTGGGGTATATCAAGGGTGCCTCCTTGGGCTCTCTGGACATGGATATAGTGCGGCAAAGTGCCTTAGGGTACATCTCCTCCCTAAGAAGACCACAAGAGGAAATAACTCTAGCATCTTTTGTGGGACTCTTCCTCCCCATCCACACCCCAGGGCTTTACATTTCCCTTTGCAGATCCCACCTGTCAAAGCTGAGCACACTTAAGTACAGTGTGGAATGGCTTCTTTCCTATGTTCACCCAGCAAGGGTTCAGATGCATTCCGTAGAAAGAGGAAGATTTAAGGGGTGGGAAGGGAGCATTTTGACACATAAAACTTGCAAATGTATGCAAAATAATGTGCGAATACACTTTTTTTTCCCCTTTCCATTAGCCTGGGGCTTGGGCAGTTGACATCACAGGACTGTAGCCCAGCTCTTCCTCTGTTCTTTTCTCTTTCCCACTTTCCCTCTGCCCTAATACTACTTGTCTGAAATCCCCTCTGCCCCCCAAGGCTATTTCTCCTCTATCATCCCTGTGTCCTGTTTCCCTTCACCGTCCATCTTTTTTCTCTCCCTGTCCAGGTTCCCTAGACACCATATTTCCTATCCTATCATCCATTTTCCCTTTTGTCCCATATCTCACCTGCCCCATCTTCCACCTTCTTCCAGCCCCATCTCCCACTTTCCTCCTGCCCCTATTTCACTCTGCCCCATCTCTTTTGGCTGTCCTCCCTCAGCCCCATTTGTCCCCTACCACTGCCCTGTCCCCTTGCTGCTTTTTCGTCCCAGGTCTCCTACCCTCTGTCCTTCCTTTCTCTGCCCACCCCCTCCAGCCCCCTTGTCCAAGACTGAGAACTGAAAGGGTGGGGGAAGGTGAGCTGAGCCAAGTAGGGGAGCATCCATTTCACTCTCTTCTCCTTCATCCCCAGCAGCCGGTCCCTCCAGCCTCCCACAGGGACGAGGATCTGCAGCTGCAGCTGGCACTGCGCCTGAGCCAGCAGGAGCATGAGAAGGTAGCGGAGCCCCCAGATCCTACTCTGGGACTGGTGCTGGTGCTGGTGCTTCTGGGCACTAACAGGGCTCCTCTCGGTTTCACTTGGTGTCTCTCCAGCTCCTTCTCGCTCCCGCCTGGCTCCTTAACCACTCTGTCACCTAGCCTGGATTTTCCCCTGCCACCCTCCCTGCCCTCATCTCCCCACCCCCACCCCTGCTTTCTCTTCGTGTCTGCAGGCTCCTGGTGGATCCTCTGGGGAGCTGAGCGTTCTCCTTAGCCTAACATTGGATGCCCTGGGTTCTAGGGCCCTGGGTCCCAGAGTCCCCATGGCTCCCAAACTTAGCTGGTTGCTCCCCCTGCCCCACCACCAATCTGTCCCAACTGCAGGAGGTGAGGTCCTGGAGGGGAGATGACTCCCCCTTACCCAAAGGCACTGGGGGCCATGGTCGGCGGGACCAGGACCCCGAAAGAAAGGAGGAAAAGGAAGGAGAGAAACTGAAAACCAGCCAGGTTTGTGAAGGGATGGAAGCCTATGGAGGTGGGGAAGCATGCTGGGAGGGGGAAATAAGGAATTGAGGGACAAAGGGATGTAGCAGTCATGAGGGACAGCAGAAGGGGCCAGAGGGTCAGGTTAAGGGTAGTACCATCCTTCAGGTATGACAAAGTTGACTGCCCCAGGCTCCATTCAGGCTCTGGGGGTACTACATTACCTAAGTTCTAATGGAGAGGACCCTCAGCTGACTGGACCCTAGTCCAAGTTCTACTCATTGTGTAACCTTAGACACTGCCCCGCTCTGGGCCTCTTGATGTTTTCCATAGTAAAATGAGAAGGTTGGACCTTCTCATGACTACTGAGCCCCATTCTAGGTCTGGCTTTTATGACCCTCGATGTCTGTTATACTACTGGATTGGGTTGGTGACAATCAAGAGGAGAATAGGTGGAAAAAAGAAGTATCAGTCAGCTGTAGGTGTCTGGGGCGGGGGGGGGGGGGGGGGGTGTTCTATACATACAAGTTAAGGCAATGTTGAGTTTCTGCTTACCTCTCAACAACGACCCCTCTCCAAGTCTTCCTCTGGCTAAACTAGAACTTTTTGTGAATCTTTTCCCCTAGAGGCCATCTTTGATACCGATTTCAACCAGATTCTTCCCTCATATAAAAATGTTAAAGTAAGGGGGTTCATGCTATGACTTTCCCTGAAGCCCTAAACCAGCCTAGGGATGTCCTGGGTGATCAGTAAGCATTTTTTAAGTGTCTGTTGTATGCTATGCCCTTGGGATACTAAAACAAAGAAGGAAACAGTCCTTGCCCTCAAGGAGCTTACATTATATAAGGGCAATAATACACATAAATATTATATGTGTATATACACACACACACACACATATTATATATATATATATATATATATGTATTTGTCAAAATATAGAAAATTCTGGGATAGCTAGGTGGTGCAGCGGATAGAGCACCAGCCCTGGCATCAGAAGGACCTACATTCAAATCTGGCCTCAAATCCTTACTAGCTGTGTGACCCTGGGAAAGTCATTTAACCCTGATTGCCTCCAAATATATGTGTGTATGTATATACACACACACATACACATACATACATATATACACATACACACATATAAATAAAATCTATAATATGGAGGGGGAAGCACTAGCAGCTGGGGGGGGCAGAAAAGACTTCATGTAGGAGGTAGATTTTGAAGCAAATAAGATTCTAGAGTTGGAGGCAGTGCTTTCCAAATGTAGGAGATGGATGGAGAGCCTGTGTAAGGACATGGATCTTGGAGATGTACTACCATAAGCATAGCCCAACAAGAAGACTAGTTTGGCTGGACAGTAGAGAATGTAAAAGGGAGTGATACATAACGATGACTGGGAGTCTTATGTGGAAAGAGCTTTGTTAGGCAAGTCATTTCCCCTTTCTGGGGGTCAGTTTTCCTCAGAAAATGAGGGGGTTAGACCAGATGATTTCTTCCAGCTCTAGGCCCTATGACCTTAGGATCTTTCTGCTAACCATCCTGCCTTCCCCTGCTGATGGGAAGGGAGAGGATGGAAACAGAGAGGACAGGACAGGAAAGGGTTGGAAATTACTCTTCCACCAGAATGTACAGTAGAAGTATTTAATCAAATAGTGGAATTGAATGAATAAGAGAGGCTGAGGTTCTGTGACTCTGCCCCCTACTGGAGCCAGGAGCTCCCACTCCCAGGGTGCTCAAACGTGTCTTCACTGTCCTTCTTTGTAGTCTTCCATCCTGGACCTTGCTGATATCTTTGGACCAGGACCAGCTCCACCTTCCACACACAGCTCTGCTGACCCATGGGATATTCCAGGTGGGGTGGTCAGGTCCTGGGAGAGACACACATACCCTTACTCCCTGGGACCTAGAGATAATCTCTCCCTCCATAGCCAGTCTCTGGGTAGACCTTCCCCCATTTTCCTCTTTTAGCTCTCTATTTCTGTTTTCCTTTTCTTCCTTCCTCCCCCTCTTAGGGACCTTCCCTGGTAGGAATCTAAGTGATCAGAAGGGAGATGGAAGGCTCCAGATTTCCTACGTAGTGTCTCAGTTTGCCCAATCCATGGTTGGTTACCATGTCCTCTCTGATAAGGAAGGTGACCAGGAGAGTAATGAGGGAGGGAGAAAGGATGAGATGTGGGATGGAGAGAAGCAGCTGGGGGCGGGGAAAGAAAATGACAGTGTGTCAGTGCTGTTCTCATTTTAGGTCTCAGGCCAACTGTGGAGCCTGCCGGTTCCTCTTGGGGACCCTCTGCAGACCCTTGGTCTCCAGCCCCCTCTGGGGATCCTCTGTCCCGTAGCCAGCCTTGGGACTTGCCATCTATGCTCTCATCTTCGGAACCCTGGAGACGGACGCCTGGGCCCCCCCTTTCCATGGATCCCTGGGTGAAGGATTCCCCCCAACACAAACCCTCTGGCACAGGAACAGATCCCTGGGGAGCTACCTTGGACACCCCCAGCACTCCCAGTAAGTGAAAGCCTGTTGGCCTCCTAAACCATCCAGTCTGAAGGTGGGAGGTGGGACGAGAGGGTTCATGACTCTGGCTCCATCCCTGATCCCGGAGACTTGGCTCCTGGGGTTTAAATCTCTCTGCCTTCAATGAGTGAGGAGTCTCTAGGGCAAGGGACAGGAAGAGGTGGTGTATATTGAGTCCTCTATAGGACAGATCTTATTTTTGCCCCCAGAAAGGAGAATACCTCATTCATTTCTTGGGAGGGTGCAGACCCATTTGTCCTCTTCCTCCCTGTCTGTCCTTCTGCCCCTTCCCCACCACAGCAGCTCTAGGTGGTTCAGCCTTTGACTTATTTGCCAAACTTCCAGAATCAACAGAGGCCAGAGAGGGGTCAGAGAGTGTCCAGGCCCTCCCCTCCGTGCGATCTGGCAGCCCTGGTAAGCTAAAGGAGAGCGGCTGATTGTGTGTGGTGGTGGTGGTAATAATGAGAGGGCTCCAGGAATGAAGGAATGGGATGGGGGGGACCAGGAGGGAGGGGGAAGTGAGGCACAGCTGATAGCAGTGGAGCCCTGATGAGTGTAGCCAGGCAACTTGGGTGAGAGACTCTGGTGGGCCCCTCCCCTTGCCCAGAGCTCTGTTTGCTAGCAAACAGAACCCTGGACCTGGCAATCTCTGAGCCCCACCCTGATCCCTCTATCTCAAACACCCTATTTTCTGACACTCCCATCCCTCCCCTTATGGGAGGCATTGTGCTGTAGTGAAAGGGGTTCTAGATTTAGAGTCAGAGGACCTGGGTTTAAATCAGGGCTCTGGCACTAGGTCTCAGTTTCCTTACCTATAAAATGGGGATAATAATGACTTCAAAGTGTTATATAAATGCTAGTTTTGATGCTGATGGGACAGCCAGATGGCAAAATGGATAGAGTATATATATTCTATGTATGTATGTATGCATACATGTATGTGTATGCAAAATATGAAAAAATGTGGGGCAGGTAGGTGGCACAGTGGATAGAGCTCTAACCCTAGAATCAGGAGGATTTGAGTTCAAATCTGGCCTCAGACACTTCCTAGCCGTGTGACCCTGGACAAGTCACTTAATCCTATTTGCCTCAGTTTCCTCATCTGTAAAATGAGTTGGAGAAGGAAATGGCAAACCACTCCAGTACCTCTGCCAAGAAAACCCCAAATAGGGTCACAAAGAGTCAGTCACCACTGAAATGACTGAACATTAACTATGATGATGATGATAATGATGATGATGGTGATGGTGATGATGGTGATGGTGATGGTGATGATGATGAGGATGAAGAGACAAGTCACTTAAGCTCTCTTAGCCCCAGTTTCTTCATATATAGACTAAAAGGATTGAACTAGATGATCTGAGGCCTTGACTAGGCCTAAATCCATGATGCTGCAATTCTGCCTTCTCTTTCCCCTGCATCTGAGCTCCTCCTACTTTTTTTTTAGACCTAGACCTCTTTGGAGACCCTCTCCCTAGCTCCAAGCAGAATGGCACAAAGGAGCCAGATGCTTTTGACCTGGGAGGACTTGGTGGGGCATTGACTCAGGCAGGCAAAGACGGTCGAGCCTGCCAGACCCCTGAGTCTTTCCTGGGACCCTCAGCCTCCTCCTTGGTCAACCTGGATTCACTAGTGATGGCTCCACAACCTACGAAGACAAGAAACCCATTCCTTTCAGGTAGAGTAGAAAGATGACGCTTCCTCCTCCCTTCCCCCTACTTCCCACTCCACTCATCTGTCACCCTCTTCCCCCAGATCCATACTTTGAAATGTTGACACCAGGGGGATGGGAGAAGTGGGAGCAAGGCAAGGGAACTCCCCTGGAACTTGGCCGGTGAACGGAGGAAGGGCCTTCCAAGATGGCCAATATCACAGAGGTGGGGAGTAGTTTACCTCAGGTGTGGCTGTCAAGGAAGTGGGGAAGAACTCAGCATCCTCTCAGTTTCAACACCCCGAGAAAACAATCTGGTCACCTTACCCTAGTTACATCTCAGCTTTTCCATTTACTCCCTTGTCAAATCAAAGTCTCCATTTCCAATCTATGCATGGTGTCTGTGCCAGTATCTCACACACACACACACACACACACCATTAAATCTAAGTCTTAGCCTCCAGTTTCTCCGCCTCAGACCTCAACTGCTTGACCTCTCTGTTTTCTGATCTGTTTTCTCTTCTCCAACAGGTCTCAGCGCCCCGTCCCCAACCAACCCATTCAGTTTGGGTGAGCAGTGCAAGCCAACTCTCAACCAGATGCGGACAGGGTCTCCAGGGCCCAATCTGGCCTCCTCAGTGCCTGTGGGTGCTCCCGTAGGCTCAATGACCTACAGCGCCTCTCTGCCCCTTCCACTCAGCAGCGTTCCAGCAGGAATGACCCTTCCTGCCTCTGTCAGTGTCTTCCCTCAGGCTGGCACCTTCCCTCAGCTGCCTGGGACCTTGCCTCAGCCCCTGCTCCCCATGTCTGGTGCAGTGGGACCCCTGAACCCCTCTTCTCAGGCAGGCACCAACCCTTTCCTTTGAACTCTGCCCTTGTCTGCTCAGCTCTCACTTCTGGCACCTTCTTCCCTCCTTCCTGGAAGCAGTTTCCATGTCTCTTCCCCTTGCTTCTCTGCCTCTATGCCCCGGTCAGCCGCTGGCAGCTGACCAGAGCTTTTCCCACCCCGTGCTTAAGGGGCTGGGACAGTGGACAGGGGCACTGCCCCCACCCCACTTAGGTCAGTATGAATGTTGCCTGGATGCTTGGTTCCCTGTCCTGCCTCAGGAGTGAAAGAGGGTCTTGGGAGCTCAGGGAAAGGCCATCACGGGAGCCAGCATCCCCCAGGTTTTGTTTGGGCTGGAGGAGTGACTTTCCCAGCTCCATCTATCCCTTGAAGGGGCTCATGGATGTATGTATGTGTGGGGGGCTCCGACACCACAAGTACTGTAGTGCATAGCACAGAAGAAGCCTGGTGACCAGAAGCCTTTTGGAGCCATGGCAATGGTCCCAGAATAAATACCTGAACTAGCACGATAGAGCCGAGTTGTGCTTGTGACCTTCTTATGGTGGCGAGCAGTTCTGTTGTGAATGTCTCTCCATGAAAGAGGAGGAGGGGGCGAGGCAAGAGAATTCCTTCCTTGGATCCCTCTCCAGGACCCATCTCCCAAAGCCTATAGAAGCAGGAAGGGGAGGGAAATGGGATCCCCAACAGAGAGGTCAGCTCTTGGGTTTGCATAAGCTGGGCGTGTCTCTCTTAGAAAGCTTGACCCACAGAGATGCTTCCTCTCGGTTGGGTCTCCAGTTGTTCAGAGCCTGAATTTCACTCTCTAATTCATAGGGATTCTTAGAATTAGAAGAAACTTCAGATTATCAGGGGTAAAAACCTTGGGAGATGGATAGGGTGGAGACAATGCAAGAAAAGTAGAAGACATTCTCCCTCATTCCAAGTAACTACAGGGGAGCTCGACATGAACACCAGAAAACTTGAAGCGTTCCATGTGCTCATCACATGAGGATTCTCCCCTTCAGAGAGCACGGCAGTCTGTCTGGATCTTCTCCTCTTGGGTGACTCTGGTCCAAATCCTGCTGTAAATCCTCTGTTTATCCACTCAGTATGCTGGAGGATTGCCTCTAGCTCTTTTAATATATTTCATAGCTAACTATTCAACTGCATTATTCATTCAACAAGTATTTATTAAGTGACTGCTCTGTGCCAGGCAGGCACTCTGCTAGTTACTGGGAATAATACAAAGGAAAAAAAAACTTGACACATTCCCTGCTCTCAAGGAGTTTTCGCCCTGTGGGAGAAGAGGGTGAGGAAGTGGGGAGGGGGACAAATTGTACACAGATAAGTACTTACAGTATATACATATATATGTAATTTGGGGAGGGGAACAAGATATACAGAGATAAGTAATTACAATATAGCTATATGTAATTTGGGGGCAACAATGTATATACAGATAAGTACTTACAGTATATTAACTGGTGAGAACGAAGTGCACACAGATTAATTACAATATATCTATATGGATATAGATATCTATGTAATTTGAGAGGGGAACAAGGGACATAGATAAGTAACTACAATATAGCTATATATACATAAACATGTACTTTGGGGGGACAAAGTATGCACAGATTAATTACTATATTTGTGTGTATATATATATATATATGTAATTTAGAGGGGAATAAAGTGTCCACAGATAAGTAATTATAATATATCTACATATCGTATGTATAATTTGAGGGGGAAACAAAGAATACACAAGTAATTACAATGTATGTATATACATACACACATGTATGTATGTATGCATGTATGTATTTTGATGGGGGAGGGGAGGAATTAAGGATGGGCCTTACATAGGAGATGACATAAGCTGGGCCTTGAGGGGAGTAAGGGATTCTAAGAAAGGATGAGGAGGAGGGAGAGCATTCCAGGCATGGGGCCCAGCTTGCCCAAACGTATGGCATTAGATGATGGAATTTTGTGTGTAAGAAATAATAGCAAGTCATCCAGGTAGGGTGGTCTATAAAGTCGCCTGCGTCCTTCCCTAGTCTGGTCTCTTGTGTGCTGCTTGTCACCATGTAGTCCTTGTTGAGTACCCGTCACAGCCTGGTTATACTCATTGTCTCTTGGTCCACCCATAGTTTGGATTCCTTGGCCATCATGCCATGTTCTAAGCTTCACAGCCACCCAGCATCACTAGCAACTGAACTGCTATAGTGCAATTTTCCACACATGATCCAACCCACTCTCTTATTCAAATCTTGGCCCAGACTGCCATCCAGCTGCAGGGCTGTATAAGATGTATGTCATGATGAACTAACTCAATGACCTGTCCATCTGGTAGCATGGGTAGCATGTATCCTTTAGCCACACAAGCCAGCAAAATACCAAGTGTATTGCTTTAAGAGTTCATAGATCCAGAACTGGAACGTCAAAAGTGATCTCATCCAACATCAGAGAGAATTTGAACTCAGGCCCCGTGGCTCCAGAGCCAGTATTACTTCCACTGTACTAGGAAAGGGCACTAAGGGCTACAGAAATGAGCAAGATTTCATGAAGGAAAGTGGACCCTGAGCTTGGCCATGAAGGGCAGGGAGGCCAGACCCAAAGAACACCATTAAAGGACTTAGAGGCAGGTTTGTGGCCAAGTGTCCCAGGGATCTCTTTTTGGCCCCATGTCCTTTAATCACAGATTTGAATGAATTCCTAGAAAGCCTGCCTATGTGAAATCTGTAGATAATACAAAGTTGGGAATGATAGCTATCATGTAGAAAGAGTCAGAATACAAAGAGAAGGTGACATTAAAAGGATGAGCTTTATCTAAAGAAGATGAAATTTAATGTCTCTATAGGGTTATTACTATCTTCTCATTGTAGTAGCTGATAGGGTTTTAAAGCATGCAGAGGCTGCAGCAGAGATCATCAGGCCCAGATCTGCTGGACTGGGGCACTCCCAATACTGCTGGACATATGCTCCATTCTCACAGATGAGGAGGCCAAGGCTCAGAGAAATTCAGTCATTTGCTCATTGTCACATAGCTTGTCAGTGCCAGAGGTTGGATTTAAACCCAGACTCCTAGTCCAGGACTCTAACCAGTATTCCGTGATGGTGTTGGTGAGTCTAGACATCTGAAAAAGAGATGGGCTTTCATAAAAACAATGAGGGGTTTGATTTCCATGAAACCTGATAAGATTTGTATGAACTGATTCAGAGGGAGAACGATTTATACAGTTACAACACTGTAAAAACAAGCAACTTTGAAAGACTTAAAAAGTCTGATCGATGAAATGACCAATCACATGACTCCAGAGGATAAAGCTTACTACCCCATGTCTTGATAGAGAGACGGCATACTCAGAGTGCAAAATAAGACATTTTTTGGAAATAGCCAATATGCTTTGTTACAAGGATTTTGTTTTCCCCCCTTTGATGGGAGGGTATGGGAGGGAAAATAAAATTTTGTTAATTAAAAAATAAAATTTAATTGTTAAAGATTTGGGACTTTTAGCTTAGCGTGAGTTCACAGTATGATATGGTAGTAAAAAAAAAAAATGCCACCTTAGGCTACATTGTGAGGAATCCTGTGCAGGATGAGGGAGGTGCTGTCACCCACTACTTTTCCCTAAGGATTAGGTTCAGTTTTGGGTTCCACTCTACTTAGCCCTAGTCAGAATACATCTAAGCACTGAGTTCACAGTTTGAGGTGTCATATTTTAGGAAGGACTTTGACTAACTGGAGAGCATCCAAAGAGGGGTGACCAGGCTGGAGAAGTTGTTTTGTGACCATGCCATGTGAAGATTGGTAAAAAGATACGGGGATGTTTAGCCTAGAGAAGAAAAGTCTTAGGGACAACATCCTATCTTCAAGTAATTGAAGGGCTGGCCTGTGAAAGAGAATTAGATTATTTCTTCTTAGAAACACTGTGAGAGGAGGAATCACAGAGAGGTAGATTTGGGCTTAGTGTAAGGAAAAAGTTCTTAACAATTCTAATTTCATGTCCCTCTCTAAATCTGGGGTCCTATGACACATCTCCAGGATACTCATCTTCCTCCATTGGTCTATATTAGTCTATCCTTCCTTTGGGTGGGGCACAGGTGTAGGCAATAAAGACATTGGGATATCCCTCCCAAACTGGCTATGGGACTTTGAGAGGGTGCTAGACTGCATTGGTAGAAGGAGTTCCCTAGGGGCAGCTAGGTGGTGCAGTGGATAGAGGATGGGCCCTGAAGTCAGGAGGTCCTGAGTTCAAATATGACCTCAGACCGAACACTTCACACTTACTAGCACTAGCTGTGTGACCCTGGGCAAGTCACTTAACCCCACTTGCCTTAAAAAAAAAAGGAGCTTCCTATATCAGTGAAATCAGGGGCTTACTCTCTATCCCTGTAGATTGAAATGGACCACTTGGGAAAGTCAATGACCCCTCTGTGAAGAATTTAAAGCTACTTTTAGAGAACTTCATAGAAGGAATTCTAGATCAGGATTTTTATGGAACTACATGGGCTCTGAGGTCACTTCCAACTTCAAGATTCTGTGATTTGGATAGGTGGAGGAGATGAAGCTAGGCATTCAGGCAGAGGTATAAAAAAAGCAAGGGGCCACTTGGCCTGTTCTCTCTTCCCTCAGGGTTGTCTTTCTTCAACCTCTTACTTTCCCTATCTAAGGCTCAGTTTACTCCCATGTAAAATGAGGGCTTGGACTAAATGATCCTTCCCAGCTAGAAATCTTAGAATCCTAATATTGCCCTATGACCTGACCCTTTGGCTTCTGGTTAGGCTGGTCCAACCACAGCTGTGTTCTGGAGGCTCTCAGTGAGAGGCAGTGAAGTATCATTTGACTTGCAGTTAGTCGGACGTCTTGGGTTCGAATCTTGACTCTGATACTTACTGCTCGCATAACCTTGGGCGAGTCACCTAACTATTCAGGTTTCGATTTCTTCAGATGATCTTTGTGATCTCTGGGATCTATTCCGTCCAGCTCATAGCTTTTTTCTCCTCCCTTCTTCAGTCCCTCCCATCCCACCCGCAATCCCATTCTAGGCCACCGGAGGGAGCACGGACACCAGGGATGAACGCTCGCCGAAGCAAGCTCTCCTCACTCGGTCTGGGAGCGCAGGCGGTTGACCAAGCGCGGGACCGAAGCTGGCTCCAGAGTCCCAAGGTGGAAGGAGGTGGATGATTGGTGACGGTTGGTGACGGCGTAGACCCCGGCCTCAGCTCGTAGGCCAGATCTTGGAAGTTGGAAGTTCTGCCCCTGCGATGCGCAGCCCCGGGGCGCTGGAGGGGCAGGGTGCAGCAGGGCTTGGGGCTGAGCTGCGGCTGGCCCGGTCTTGGTCCCTTGGCTCCGCCTCCTTGAACGAGGCCCAGCCCGCTGACCGGGATCCCCGCTGAGCAGGGTACCCTTTTCCCTAACCTAGGGCCGCCATGCTCCGTGGCGTCCGTAGCCTCCTGGGCCTCTGCATCCCACAGTCCTGGAGGGACCGGGGCTGGACTTCGCCGCAGGAACCTCTGCAGGTATCCTCAGGACCACTTCAGGGGAGGGGAAACAGCTTCTCGTGGCCCGCACCCTCTGGCTCCAGGACGGCCCCAGGTTAAATTTCTAGTCTGCTGGGGCCTTTCCACCCCTCAGCTGTCTGGTGTGTTGTTTCCCACTAAGATCCATTTCCCCTCCCACCTCTTTTCATGCTCATCCTCGCCCCTCCATCCCTCACTCCCACCCATGCAAGTCCATAATAATCATGTGGGCATTTAGAGGTCATGGTCTGATCTGAGACCCCTTGGGGCTCCAACTAGAAGTATCTTCTCTCTTTCCTCTCTGGTCCTTAAAAAAAAAGGCACAGGATTTATAGTTGGAAGGGACCTTCAGAATCATCTACAGGCATACCTCATTTTATTGCACTTCTCCTTATTGCACTTTGAAGATATTTCAGTTTTTTTACAAATTGAAAGTTTGTGGCAACCCAGGGTTGAGCAAGTCTGTCTGTACCATTTTTCCAACAGCATGTGCTCACATTGTGTCTCTGTGTCACATTTTGGTAATTCTCACAATATTTCAAACTTTTTCATTATTATTATATTTATTATGATCAGTGATCTTTGATGTTACTATTGTAATCATTTTGGGGCTCTACAAACCTGCCCATATAAGACAGTAAACTTAATAAATGTGTGTGTTCTTACTATTCCACCTACCCTCCCTCTCCTCTGGCCTCCCTGTTCCCTGAGACTCAATATTGAAATTAGGCCAATTAATAATCCTACAATGGCCTCTAAGTGTTCAAGTGAAATAAAGAGTCAATGGATTGGCAGACTTCGCTGTCTTATTTTAAGAAGTTGCCACCAGCCACCCCAACATTTAGCAACCTCCACCCTGATCAGTCAGCAGCCATCAACATAGAGGCAAGACCTCCAGCAGCAAAAAAAATTACAACTCGCTGAAGGTTCAGATGATATCATTTTTGGCAATAAAATATTTTGAAATTAGGGTATGTACATTTTTTTAGACATAATACTATTGCACACTTCATAGAATACAGTATTGTGTAAATATAACTTTTATATACACTGGGAAACCAAAAAATTTATGTGACTCACTTTTTTTTGCAATATTCGCTTTATTGGGGTGGTCTGGAACTGAACCCACAATATCTTGGAGGTATGCCTGTAGTCCAAACCCTTTGTTTTACATCTGAAGAAACTGAGGCTGAGCCAGAGAAAGGAAATGACTTGTTCAAGGTCATTTGGGTAGTAAATAGTGGAATTGGAAGGATAAACCTCCATCTTTTATGACTTCGAATCTAGATCTCTTTCCTAGTTCCCTTAGAACTATTAGTGGGACTCCTTTAGGGTAGCTTCTTTCTATGTAACTTGTCCCCATTTCCAGATTTCTCTAGGCCTGATCTTTTCCCCTTGCTTCCAGGATACCCCACCATCGCCACCATCCAACTCCCCTTTCTATTAATCATTTCCAGTTTCTGAGACCCCTTCCATCTGGAAATCTGTGGTCCTATGATCTGTATCCAACTACTCATCTTCCTCCATTGATCTACAGTAGTCTATCCCTCTTCCCTTGGGTGGGATGGGGGATTGGGAGGGGAATATAAACATTGGAATGTTCTTCCCAGCACTGACTCTCCTGCCTTGTACAATCACAGATTCATAGATCTTGAGCTAGAAGGGGGCCTCAGAGTGCCCCCATCTAGTCTAAGCCCCTCGCTTTATAGATGAGGAAATCGAGAACACCAAAGGTATTCATAGCCACACAGGTAGTAAGCGTCAGAAGCAGGCTGTGAACCCTGGTCTTGTGACTCCATAGCCAGAGCTCTTTCCACTTGTACCATGATGACTGGGGACTGCCTGTCTCAAGTGCTCTGTTCTGTTCTGAGTGTTCCTGCGGAGAAACATTGGGTCTCTAGTCGCAATATGGGGGAGGGAACAGAATCCCTGAGTTCTACCCATTGTGACAACTCTTGTCTCACAAGTCACCATCCATACCTACCATCTGGGATGAAGCTGTAGGGAGCCTAGCCTAGAAAAGGGAACCTCCATGAGTCACCTTTCCTCACCCCCTCAAAAACATAAGGGGGCTTCTAGAAACCAAGGCTTATTGACAGGTCCAGAAAGGTAGGTCTGGTTTATGGTAGAGGAATGGGGCTAGCCCGGGAGCTCAGTGGGGGAAAAACAGGAAACTGAATGTAAGGAGGGTTTAGGAGTACACTGTTGGCCGTTTCCTAGCCTTTATTGGTTGTTCCTTCCCTGAACCCCCCAGCATATATTCTTTCACTCTTTGCTCACTGATGGGTACTTTGGTCAGGGGCACATCAGTAAGTGGTCCTAGTACTATGGCCACTGGAGCAAAGGATCATCGACAAAGTCATACCCAGACCCAGCTTCAGGTGCCCAACCGTCTGATCCATGAGAAGTCACCTTACCTACTACAACATGCCTACAACCCTGTGGACTGGTGAGAGCTCCTATCACTTCCTCTCCTCAAATCCCCACAATTCCCCTCATCCCACCCCATGTGTGGATGAAGGACTCACTTTGAGCTTCTTCTACCCCTCAATCCTCAATCTTTCTTCCTCTCTCTTTTATCCAAAGGACTGGTGAGGGACTCCCCTCCTTCACCTGTCCCCACCAGCACATATACCCTTCTCCCTCCTTGCTTGTCCCATTACTCCCACCTCCACAGAGGGTAGGAGAAAGTCAGCCCATCTCCCTGTTGCCCCAACAATGTCTATCTTTTCTACATTCTCCCACAACTCATAATCATTCCCACTCCCACCCCCCATGAACCATTGAATGATACCTCCTCTACCTGAAGCCCAAGATTCATTGTCTCTTTCTCCAATTTGTCTCTAGGTTCCCATGGGGACAAGAAGCTTTTGATAAAGCCAAAAATGAAAACAAGCCAATTTTTCTTTCAGGTAATATCCTTCCCCATCCTACCCTTTAGACAGGACTAGGAAATGGTCAACTTTAGACTCTAGAGTGGAGGGTGATTACTATACGAAGATGTTCCTTAGGATAAGTTGCCCTGATGAGTCACTGGTTTGAGCCAGCCAGCTGGGAGGACTTCAACCTTCTATCCTGTCCAGTGGGACTATAGTTAGCTGCCAACGCAGACTATACTTGACTCTCCCACGTGACAATCCATGATTGATTCTCTTAGATTATTCTTATCTAAGCTCTTGCTACCCACCAACCCTGGCCAGAACTCATCAATTCCTCCACCTTGGCTCCTCGTGGCTTCCATTGATCCCTCTAACCAATCGCCAGTGGACCTTTACAATGCCTCTACATTTCTGACCATTCCACTACATTCCCCACCCCAGGTAGAATGGAAGATGCTCAAAGACATAGACTGTTTCATTATCTCTAGCACCTAGTAGAGTCTGGCATATAACAAGTGCTTAATAAACATTGAATTGGATTGACTGTGGTCCAATGTGACTAGCCCTTATTGACTATCCTCTCTGGTCAGTCCTCACTGATCTCCCTATTACAACTTTATAGGGGGATCTGGTCAATCCCCTTCTGGACAGCCCTTAATGACCACTGCCACACATACATACACTGTCTGGTCATGGGTCTAGTTGGCTATTCAACTTGTCACTGGTGTCATGTGATGGAGGAAGAATCATTTCGGAATAAGGAGATCGGACACATACTCAGCGAGGACTTTGTGAGTGTGAAGGTGGATCGAGAAGAGCGTCCTGATGTGGACAAAGTATACATGACCTTTGTGCAGGTGAGAGGCCTATGAGTGGGTCTCTTGAGAGGCCAGGAGGCTGCTAAAGGCTGCCCCCTAATTCTCTGCTCATCCACTTCCCCAGGCCACCAGCAGTGGTGGGGGCTGGCCCATGAATGTGTGGCTGACCCCTGAGCTCCAACCATTTGTAGGGGGGACATATTTCCCCCCTGAGGATGGACTAACACGTGTTGGTTTCCGAACTGTCCTCCTGAGGATCCGTGATCAGGTAGACACATGATACATGTAGGATAGAGGGTTGCAGGTGGGGGAGGGCTGTGAAGGTAGAAAAAAGAGTGTGATTGGATGGGTTGGATGGGTGCATGTAGGGAAGGTGAGAGACAGATAGAATGGCACAAGATGGGTTTTGAGAGGGAGGATATGGAAAAAGTTTGACATAGAAAAAAGGGGAGGGTTGTGGGAAGAGTTTCCTGTGCTCCACATAACTATTCCCGGGATTCCTTCCCAAACAGTGGAAACAAAACAAGGCAATGCTATTAGAAAACAGTCAACGGGTCACCGCCTCCCTGTTGGCCAGGTCCGAGATCACTGTGGGCGACCGAGAGCTGCCCCCCTCTGCCTTAGTAACCAGCCAGCGATGTTTCCAGCAGCTAGAAGAGGTCTATGATGAAGAGCATGGCGGTTTTGCAGAGGCCCCCAAATTTCCCACGCCTGGTCAGTGGTTCCTGTTCCCTTCCCCCTATACTTGACATTTATTCATCTCCTGTTCTCCCCAAGATGTTCATTGGCCCACTTCTGTGCCCATCCTACGTCCCATTGGGCCCTCCAACCATAAGGGATCTTGGGTTTCTTTTTAACTGAGCCCAAACTCTCATCTCTGAGCCCCCTCTCCCTGCAGTGATCTTAGGCTTCCTGTTTTCTTATTGGGTCACTCATCGAATGACCTCTGATGGTTTTCGAGCCCAGCAAATGGCCATGCACTCACTGAAGATGATGGCAAATGGAGGCATCCGGGACCATGTGGGACAGGTGAGAAGAAGCAGATTGGGCAGGGCTGAGTGTATCAAGTGGGCTTGGTCATGTTTTGAACCCTAACACCTTTCTTGGGGTTAGGGTTTTCACCGCTACTCCACTGACCGTCAGTGGCACATCCCTCACTTTGAGAAGATGCTCTATGACCAGGCCCAGCTGGCAGTAGCCTACATACAGGCCTTCCAGGTAACCCCTGACATCCTATTCCCATGGATATCAAGGTCATTTCTGATTTCAATCATGCCCAGAGACTTCCAGGTGACCCATGACTTAACCTGCCTCATGCACCAGATGTTGAGGCAAAGTTTGAATCTTTTGAATAGCTCAGTGGCCCTCCCCCATTTCCCAAGGCCATCCAGGTCACCTCAATCTTCAGTCTCTTGAACAGTCCCCTGCAGGTCTCTTTAAAGGGATACCAAAGCCATGATCTCTTCCTTTTGACTTCTGTGAATTTTCCCTGCCTTCCCCAAGATATCAACACCTCCCTCTTCCCTCTCCCCATCCCCACTCTGTAGATTACTGGAGATGAATTATTTTCTGATGTTGCCAAAGGCATCCTACAGTATGTGAGCCAGAACTTGAGCCACCCGGTGAGTGGACATGGGAGGGTATGGGATAGGGCAAAGGAAGCCTCTTCTGCCCTGTTCCTAGACACAGATTTGTAACAGAACCCACACCCCTCCATCTCCCCATAGTCTGGAGGCTTCTACAGTGCAGAGGATGCAGATTCTGTGCCTGAGGGGGAGGTGAAGCCCAAGGAAGGAGCCTATTACCTGTGGACAGTGGATGAAATCAAAGACCTACTTCCAGAGCCTGTGGAAGGCACCACTGAGCCATTGACTCTTGGTCAACTCTTCATGAAGCATTATGGGGTTACAGAGACAGGCAACATCGGAGGCATCCAGGTGAAGGCCCTAGGGTGTGTGTGTAAACATACAAATGAGGCAATGCATGCCCAATGTGGGCATAACTTAGGGAACTACAGAGAAGGTCACAGGTGAGATTATAGATGACATCAGTAAGGGATGGCCATAATGGAAGACCCATGAGAGAGGCCACAAAAGGGTACCACTGAGAGAGACCCTGAGTGGACAGGGATGAAATGGCCATGATGAGGGAATCCCTGGAGGGCACAAGTAAATGTGACCATGAGAACACAGGTAAAAGAAAGTCATAGGGGCATAAGTGAGAGGACTCCAGAGGGGCACAGGTAAATGAGGTCATGGAGAAACAGGTGGAAGGACCATGGGGACACAGGTAAAAGGAGTTCATGGTGGGCACAGGTAAGGAGACCATTGAGGGTGCAGATGTGGTAGGTAATAGGGGACACAGGCAAGGGAATTGTGAAGGATACAATTGAGAGGGCCATAGGTGAAGGTACTTTGCCATGCTTTGTCTCTAGGCCCTTCAAGGAGACCTCTAAATACCAAGGCATGTAGGTCTAGAGTCCAAGTCAACGTAAGGATGATACAGGTTGGGACAACAGGGTCCTTTTCTCCCCTGACTCCAAAGACAGAGCCATGATGAGATGCCCACCCTCACCCCCAATTTGGCAGCTTCCATGGTGTAGAGGGAACAAATTCTATACCTGATGGACAGGGAGATGAAGTTCAGGGAGAGAGCCGAGATGAAGTTCAGGGAGAGAGCCAAACCTAGGGACAACAGGCAGGATCCAAAAGTCCCAAATTCCAAGGCGTGTTGATAGACCTAGAGTCTTATTAATGGGGATACTATCCCAAGCCTGACGTGTGTGTCCCTTAGGACCCCCATGGAGAACTGGAGGGCCAGAATGTGCTGACAGTGAGGTACTCAATGGATCTCACTGCTGCTCGATTTGGCCTGGAAGCGGAGACTGTGCGGAAGCTGCTAGATACTGGGCGTGAGAAACTCAAACAGATCCGAAAACGTCGATCTCAGCCCCGACTGGACATCAAGATGCTTGCTGCCTGGAATGGTGGGGGATGGGTTGGGGTTGGGGGGTGGGGAGGAGCAGTCTGCCAGATGCTGGCTACTTGGAATGGGGATAGCTTTTGATCACTTCACTCCATACACTAATACCAGAGAGAATGACTGAATCCCTGTGGCTTCCTTCCAGGGCAGGAAGGAGGAGCAGATAGAATGAGGGGATTAGAAATGGGCTGATGGGGCTGATGAGAAGGGCATAAATCATAGACTCATAGAATGTCAGAGCTAAAAGAGAACTACAGAGAATACCTCCTAGTCCAGCTCCCTCATTTTGCAGATGGGGACACAGAGACACAGAAAGAGGAACTATATAAACAATTACCGTTATCCTTCCACATCTCGGGGGGTGGGGTTAGGGGCACAGTGTCCTCCACAATCTGGAAAATATGCATAAATTTTTTTTCTCTTCATACCAAAGAAGGTCTGAATTTTTTATTTTCTTTTATGGGGTGTTTACAGTACCTTAGTGTAAAATTAATATCTGGTCATAGGCTCTGTGCTGTCTGCTGGCCTTCACGTGTCCTCTGTGGCTTCCACAAAACTCCCCCAAAATTCCCATTTAATTTCTTATGCCAAGCCTCAATATATCGAAACTGCAATGGGCAAAGTTGCTATGCAGAAGGGATAACTGTAGAAAGTGTGGTAGAGTGGAAAGAATGTTGGATTTGGAAGTATGAGGACCTGGGTTTGATTCCCAGCTCTGCTACTACCCCATGTCACCTCTGCGTCTCAGTTTGCTTACTGATAAAATGAAGGCATTAGATAAGATGACTTCTGAAGTTCTTTCCAGTTTGAAATTTGTGATCCTTATGACTCCTTCACACACACACCCAAACCCCTACTTCTCTCTCTCATGTCTTTCTTCCTTTTCTTTTTCTCCTTTCAGGACTGATGGTATCTGGCTTTGCAGTAGCAGGGGCTGTGCTGGGCAAAGAAGAGCTGATCAACCAGGCCATTGATGGGGCCAAGTTTTTGAAGAGGCATCTCTTTGATGTCAGTAGTGGGAGACTTCTTCGGGGGTGCTATGCAGCCGTTGGGGGAACTGTGGAGCAGAGGTAAGGATCCAAACAGAGAAAGGCAGTAGGCAAGGTTTGGGTTCTCCACAGAGTGATGGGTAGGGGCAAAGTTTGGGGTAGAAGAGCAGCTCAGATGGGCAGTACTGAGAATTTGGGGAAGATTCCAAGAATCCAGAGGGGTTTGGAGGAACTCTACTTTCATCTGGTCTCCCTTTAGAGGATGGAAATACAGTTGGACATATTGGGAAAGGGAAGACACCTTAATATCTTCTCCACTTCCCCAAAGCAAGACAGAATGGTGTATACTCCCCCCTTAGGAATTGGGGCATGCTCTTCCTAGAGCAGAAGTTTTTAATCTGGGGTCCTAGGTTTCAGAGGGTTAATGACCTTGAGTGGGAAACAAAGATTACATCTTTATTTTCACCAATCTCTAAAATTTAGCATTTCCTTTCATTATGAATTATTTTTTAAAAAAAATTATTCTGAGAAAAGTCTGTAGACTTTACCAGATCATTAAAAGAGTCCATGACACAAAGTCAAGAACCTCTGCCCTTAAGCATGCTAATTGGCCATTCCCTCACAACCTTATTGTTCCCTTCCCTCTTTCTTATCTCCCTTGCCCATCTCCCATCTTCTCTCATCCCCCTAGTTCCTCACAGTTCTGGGGCTTTCTAGAAGACTACGCTTTTGTGATCCGGGGTTTGTTGGACTTGTATGAAGCCTCCAGGGAATCTGCATGGCTGGAATGGGCACTAAGGTTGCAGGAAATACAGGATAGACTGTTCTGGGACAGCCAAGGAGGAGGCTATTTCTGCAGCGAGGCTGAACTGGGGGGCAACCTTCCTCTTCGGCTCAAAGATGGTCAGTAAGGGGAAAGTGCAAGGGAAGTCAACCAGGAGAGCCCTAGGTGGAGTTCCCCTGGAAAGGCAGTGCCATATAGTAGAGAGAGCTTTAGACTTGGAGAGATCCAGATTGGTAGAGATCTGGATTGGAATCCCACCTCTGGTGACTAGGGAATCACTTAATCCCACCAAACCTCAGCTGTAAAGTGGGGATAATTCATAATTATATCAGTAGTCCTTGCTTCAGAGGATTGTTGGCAGTATTGAATAGAATAATATTTTCATAGGGTTTCAGAAACTTCCAAGCCCTTAATACACATTGGTCATTCCATTTATATGAGATTATAGCTACTAGAGGTGGCATGGTAGGATGGATAGGAGGTCATCCTAAAGTCAGAAAGACCCACTTCTGACCCAGCCTGACTTGGGGATCCTGGTCAGCCCCTGTCATGTAACATCTCGGTGCTCTAAGCAATGCTCTTAAGACTCTTAAATTGCAGAGAAGACACCAAATTACATACGTACAGGGAGTTTCCCCACCCCAGAGTCCCCTATACCAATAAATCACTAGCTTAGTCACTATTCTTAATATTATACCTAAATACACACACACACACACACACACACATCATATGTATATATGTATGTGTGTATATGTATACACACATATATATTTCCTATAAGGTGAAAATATGTGTATATACATATATAATATACTTACATATATACACATAGTCCTATAAGAAGGTGGGAATATTTTCCTTGTGATTTCATATGTGGGGTTTGATTCCAGATTAGGGTATACACCTTTGAAAGAGATCAGAAGGCCACTCCTCATAGGCATACCCCTATCTCATCTCCCTTCTTTTCCCCTCTCAATGCCTTTGCCCCCAGACTCCCTGCAAATGGAGATACCAGGGAGGGGCCAGTTCCAGGTCCCTCTCCAGGGCTCCATGACAAGCCCTTTCTTCTTCCTTTCCACTCTCCCAGATCAGGATGGCTCAGAGCCCAGTGCTAACTCGGTGTCTGCCCACAACCTACTGCGGATTCATAGTTACACTGGCCGAAGGGACTGGATGGATAAGTGTGTCAAGCTGCTGACTGCCTTCTCTGATCGACTTCGGAGGGTCCCTGTGGCACTGCCAGAGATGGTCCGGGCTTTGAGCATCCAGCAGCAGACAATGAAGCAGGTATGGGTGGAGGTGGGATACTGAAAGTAAGGAGATCTGGGAGTCAAGGTCAGAGGAGTTAGGGATTCCTTTGGGAGCCTCTAAGTCCAGGAAGCCCAGGAGGGAAGAAGTTGAGAGGGGCAGGGAGGAGCAAGCCCAAGAGACAAGCCTGGACCCCTCTCCTGTCTCGGAGACTTTCATGTATGCTTTTGCCTGCATCAGCATGTGATTGCTTATGTATTTGCACATGTATGTATGTTATTGAGGTATGTGTACCTGTGTGCCTATGTGTGCAATTGTATGTTTTTGTATCTGCATCTGCGTATGTCTACAAGCGTGTGTGTCTATGTGCATATACATGTCTATGGTTGTACCTGCACCCCATTTGTTTGTGAGTTTAAGATATGGGTATGTCTGCGTGTATCTGTGTGTATGCTCATAGCCATGGCTGTGATGGCCAGCAGCATTTTGGCTCTGCCCTAATTACCAAGGATTGCATTAGTTTATAATCACAGCAGCTGGTCCAGACTCTCCTCATTCTTGGCTTTCCTCCCCTTGCTTTAAGACACCTGGGATTCCTCTCTTGAGGGCTGACCCTCAGTGGGAAGGGGAGGGAAGGAGAACCACAGCCAGAGAACAAGGGAGTAGCAGTGTAGGAATTTCAAATGGAGCCTTGGGTCTTCAAGATCATCAGGTAATCCACCCCACACTCTCAACAGATTGTCATCTGCGGGAGCCCCCAGAGTCAAGACACCAAGGCTTTGGTCGACTGTGTCCACTCAATCTATATGCCCAACAAAGTAAGCCTGATATTCTCCTTTTCACCCCATTTTCCATTAAACTCCACCAGCTTAGCCATGGGAAACCTCATTCTCTGGTCCCATCAAGTTGTTGGGGTTTTTTTTGGGGGGGGGACCTATGGTCTCTCCACTATAGGGAACACATCATGAAGAAAAATTCCCTTTATCTATGCAGTTCAGCAGCTATTCTGCAATTTAGAATCTTAGAGAATGGCTTGGGATTCAGACAGGTTAGTTAAGTGACTTGCCCTGGGTCATAAAGCAAATGTGTGTCTGAGTCTGGATGTGAACCCAGTTCTTCCCCAAGTCCAGGGTCAGCTCTCTATCCACTAGACTTGATGCTTTTCATCAAACCTAGTAGGGGAGAAATAAGAAATAAACCTGAGATTACTGGTGAATAAATGAGTTGTTGCTCATTGAATTAATAATGGTTCCTCTGTGGGGATCTCCAGTGAATCCCTGCCCCTCTCTGGACCTCAGTTTCCTCATTTTTCCATTGAGATCATTGGACTAGGTCATCTCTAAGGTCCTTTTCCAGCTTTGAATCTCTGATCTTGTGATGAGGTGAGATGGAGAAAGGGGCTGAAACATGGACTAGCTGGGACCTATTCCCCCTAGCCAGCATCACCTGCTCCTTCTGAGCTCTGTCCCTCCTTACATCAGGTGCCACTGACTCACTCCAGAACCTCTCCTCCATCACCTGCTTTTCCTCTGTCCCAGGTGCTAGTCCTCTATGATGGAGAGCCTTCCAGCTTCCTTGCCCGACAGTTACCATTCCTCACCAGGCTTCAAAAGGTAGAAAGCCAAGCCACAGCTTACGTATGTGAAAATCAGGCTTATTCCTTGCCTGTCACAGAACCTGCTGAACTTCGAAAACTGTTGCTCCTGTGAATGACTGATCTCTGATCTTGGGCCCTTGGGGCTCTGGGAGGAGTCTTTGAGCATCCAATCTATAGATGAACCCAGAAGGAGAGGGCAGTCAAAAGTGAGGCACTGACTCAACAGGAGCCCTGCATCATCTATTAACCCATGGTGACCTCACAGGGTCATGGGTGATTCTCCCTCCTGATTCCTACCTATCCTACTAACCCTAAGGTGACTCCATGGACTCCATGGAATAAACCCCTGGGCCCCAACAGTTTTTTGCAGTGACCTTGGGGTCAACTTGGGGAACTCCTCTTGTGGGAAGAGGAGGAGGGAGGGGGTACTTTAAAATCCTAGTCCCTGCCCCTGAGAGTGCAAGAAGATTCCAAGTCCATTGACCCACCATCCCAACCCTTGGGGGTGAACCACTTGAGTTTACACTCCACACATTTACACTCCACACACTCACTCATCTACTCACCCTACTGGTGCTTCTTCCTCTTAAGATCCACCTCCTTTAGTTATCCATGCATCCATTCATCAAGTCACAGAACATCAAGGTGGAGAGGGACCCCAGAGGTCATAGAATTTAGAACTAGAAGGGACCTAGTCCATCCAAGCCTTCCAATGATATGGAATTCCCTAAGTTCCTGAGATAGCCCATTCCATTTGGGGACAACTCTGATTACTAGGAGGTTTTTCCTTCTATCAGGCAGAGATCTCCAATAACTCCTGCCCAGTGTCCTTAGTTCTGACCTCTAAAGCCACGTAAAACAAGTCTCTTGCATTCCTGTCTGATGCTTCTCAACACCTATTGTGACTACAAGTTGGGGGAAACAGAGGCTGGGTGGACAAAGCCAAGTCAAGCCCAGGGAGAAGGACAAGATCAGTAGAAGCAGGATGAGGACTCAGGTGTCTCATGTCCTGGATTTTATACTCTGGAAATTCTAAAAGAAAGATAGAGCCTAGGCACAGTGGCACAGTGCATGAAACACTCGTTTTGATGTCAGAAGATTTGTGTTCACATCTTCATTCCACCACTTATTTATTACCTGTGTGACCTTGGATAAGAACCCTAACCTCTCTCAGTTTTCTTTTCTTCATTTGTAAAACAAAGGGATTGGACTAGATTGGTCCCTTTCAGCTCCAAAGCTATATAATCCTATGCTCAAGGTGCCCAGGAAGGGAGGGGTTCATGGAAAAAGTATTTCTCCCTTGCAGCCTTCCCCCTACCACCACTATCACCACCACCACTACTACCACAAGACTGTTGGAGGCTCAGGCTGGGAAGGAAGAAATGAAGAGAGGCTTCTTCTGTTTCAATTTCACATTAGAGCTGACTGGGGGTAGAAAGGAGATACTTGAGTGAGAATGACCTTAATCTTCTCCCTACTGGTGCAGAGCCTCTCTCCTTTTCACCCTTAGATTACTTTCTCAGGAGTGGAGTCTTGGCGTTGAACTCAGAGTGGTTGGGGGGTTTGGGGGAGAGGGGGAAAGAACACCTGGCATAGAATGAGAAGAAAAGAGGAAGGACAAAAGGATGTATGGGCCTGAGGAACTCCATGTGTTATCTTTACAGCAAGTCCTTTTCCCCCTTCTTTCTTCATTCTATACTCTTGTGGACCTCAGAAAGTGGGAGTTCCCTTCTTAACATACTTCTCTTTTTTCTGACCCAAGGCTTCAGTAACCATTGTCTTAGGAATTGGATAGGGGTGAGGAAAAGGGCCCTGAGAGTAGAGGGAAGGAGTGCTTGGCTCTTATTCAAGGAAAAGGCTCATAAGCCTTCAGTGAAGGGTTTAGGAAGGTAATCTGTGCCTAACCTCCCATTTCTTTGTGGTTGGATGAATTGGAGAGAGGGGAAGAATAAGATATCCTTATAGAACCCTTTATTTAAAAAAAAACCTGAATGACCTCATTTGCATATGGCTTGGTGCATTATGGGAAGTGTCCAAATCCTTTCAAGCTGCTGGAAAGGAGGAATCTTAATGAGCTCAGTAACCAACATGTTTCTTTCCCCAAAAGCTTTTCTTCTGCCCTGACATGGCCAACCTGAGATATAGCTTATCCCATTTGCCTTCACCTAACTCAGCCCCATCTTTTCATTCTCAGATCCCTCTCTGATCTGATCTAATGTTTCACATTCAAGAAGTCCTCTTCTGGTGTCTAGCCTCCTGCTTCAGTGTGAGTCCGTAATTCTTTCAGTCTGTTGTCCTTACCTGCTTTCTAGCACTGAGCAGGTCTTTCCTTCCCCTTGCCTCTCCCTACTCAGACTCCTGATGTTCTATGCCAGCCTCCACATCATGATGAAAAGCAGAATCCTACTTGACTTGTAGTCAGAAGACTTGGATTCAAATCCCAGTGTGACCTAGGAAAAGTCACTTCACTATTCTGGGAGTCTCTCATTTTCCTTGTAAAATGAAGGGGTTGGGCTAGGTGCTGACCAAGGTCCCACTGATTCTCTAGGAGACCCTAGGTACTCTGCTGAACCCCTTCCTGGGAATTAGGAATAGGTGATAAGTGACCCATAGGTAGGGAAGACAGACTAGGAAATGGTTTATCAGTGTGGCACAGTAGGAAAAACACTTACTCTGAGGTCTAAGACCTGGTTTTGAATGGCAAGCTGTGCCACACACACTTGCTAAGTATCACATCAGCTCTCTGGGCCTCACTTTCTTCCTCTGTAAAACAAAGAGCTTTGACTAAATTATCTCTAGAATTTCTATCTCAAAGTTCTATGATTCTTATGATTTCTAAACATTGTGTGATTTCTTCCCTTCCCTCCCCTCTTTTCTCCTCTTTCCTCTTTTCTCCTCTCCTTTTCTATGCTCTCTTCTTTCTTTGCTTCTCCCCTCCCCTCTCCCACCAAACCAGAAAAGGGAGAACCATAGGACTTTAGACATGGAAGGGTGCTCAGAGGGTGAGTATTCCCTGTAAACAGCACAGGAAGGGATAGCAAATGCGAACAGGGGTTGAGGAGCCAGGTGCAGCACACCAGGGATCTCCAGATAGGAGATAGTAGGAGGGAGTTCTGGAGGAAAGACTGTTGTTGAGTAGCTGTGTGGGGGCAGCTGCAGCCCAGGTTCTCTGTTGGATTGATCTATGATCAGCCTCTCCCATTTATCTGATTGCCCTGTCAAACCTCTTTCCAATTCACTTTGAACTTAAGAGGCCCTGTGATGATGTCAGGAAAAAATGGAGAGTGGGGGGAGTCAAAACTGATAGAGAAGGAGTGTTAGCTGAGTTAAGGTAAAAGGAGAAATAGACAAGAGACAGGGTGGGAGGGCAAAGAGAAGACTGGGCTATCCCTGGAGAGAGTATAGGTTAGGACTAACACAGATGGTCACTGGGGTTGGGGCAGGGGGAATGTCATTGTTCTGCCTGGGCATCTGGGCCCATGGTGCTGACCACTGAGCCCATCTGGAGGGGATTAGGATTATGGCCCTGGCAATAGTCAGCTATCCTCTTTCTGGCCAGACCCCATTCCACGTTGCCAGGAAATGCAGAAAGATGGCTCAAAGGAGGTCTCCAGTGGGGAAATGGGCCGAGTAGACAGCAGAAACAGTGAAAGTATATATCTAGGACATGTCTCACACACCTGCCATATGGAGTTCTGCTTGGCATACCTTTAGTGAATGCCCTCTTGAGTCCCCCAGGGTGCAAACCTTGAGGATAAGCAGAGTTTGGGGAAAGCTGTTTCTTCTCTCCTACACTAAAGTCTCAGGGAAACAGACACAATTTGACACCCTTCACCACCTGCTTCTAAATGTCTTTTCCCCTTCATTGTCTCCTCTTTTTGTCTCTCTTCTTGGGCACAAACTGCTCTCATTTGAAATGCTATCAATTGCACTTTCTATAGGATTTCTATGAGATTTCTACAGGAAGAGATATGAAGTATATTCAAGGTATAGGGGACAATTTAAGCAAAGGCAAGAAGGTGAGAAAGCATAGAATTGCCTGGGGGATACAGAATAAGTGATCAGGTTTGGACTAGTAGTGAGCTGCATATGGAGGAAGTCAGTCTGGAAAGGTAGGTTGGAGCCAGTCTTCCGAGGCCAAAGAATCTGGAATATATTCAGTAGAAAATGGAAAGCTATTGAAGGTTTTTGAGTGAGGCCATGACGTGATCAGAAGCATTTGGAAAATTAGTGTGATTGTGCTGTGTAAGACGGGTTAGAGAAGGGGACACTGGAGACAAGCATCACTCATGGATCTCTATTGCGGCAATTCAGGTTTCAAGTAGGAGAGATATTTGCCTTCAGTTCCATCAATTCACACATTTGGCAACTCCAGTTCTGCCTCCACCCCCTAGTTCATGTCAGCCCACCTGCCTGTGAAATACCACTCTAACTGTGCTTTTAGTCAGAGCTGAATCTGCAGGGAAATTTAAGGTCTTGAGGCTTGTCATTTCCTGGGGGTGAGTATGAGAAGGTCCATCGTCAGGAGATAATGCCCTTCACACTGATCAATAATTATGGATATTGAAGGAAGGTATTTCAGAGGAGGTCCCATGAAGCAAGGGAGAAGAGGGACAAGAAGACTGAAGTGGGGAAGCAAGTCAGATGTCCAACTGGAGTTCACTAACTAGGCTTTTTCCTTCCAGATTTTTGTTAGGGATATTTATTAGCAGTGAACTATGCTTGCAACAAAGACAATCATGATAATGATGGGGAGGAAGAAGAAGGTGGGTAGTGACTAGAAATTCCCAGAAAACTCTAGCCTCTCTTGGAGTTGGAGCTCCTTAAAAGCAGGTAAAGATCCCTATCTGAGTTTTCCATTACAGGTTGGAAAGTGTCTCTTCTCACTGTGTGTCCTTGAGCAAATCAGAGCCTTTCTGGGGCTGAGTTTCCTCATCTATAAAAGGAAGGAGCAAGCTAAGATCTTTGAGGTTCCTTCCAGCTCTAATGCTCTATATATGAGTCTTAAGACTCTAGGACTTACTCCCTTGTTGTTAAATTAGGGGTTACACTAGTTGGTCTTAGAGCTCTCCTATTCTGTCATCCTATTATCTTCCTGAGCTTGGCACAGGACTCGGCACCAGCGGACTCTAGATAGGGTTGATAAGGTGGGAAGGAGGGGGTGGGGTGGGAAGGAAGAAAGGGTTAGGACAGTGAAAAGAATGATTTAGGTGGGGGCGAATAATAGCTAAGTTTCCTCCGGGCCAAGCTGCCTTGCATGGCCTAGGTCACATCCGTACCGGATCTCCCCTTTTCTCCTTATCATATCCCCCCACCCCACCCGGTGCCCCCAAAGGTGAGCCTACCTACACGAGGGAGCTGCTGAGAATCGGGGCGCAGGGCGGGAGTGGCGACCGCTGCAGGAGGGAGGGAGGGAGGCAAAGAGAGACCGAAAAAGGAAGGGAGGGAGGAAGGGAGGGAGGAAGCTAGCGGCGGTAGTTACCCTCCCCCGGGCGCCGCTGCTCTAAAAGGAAAGGTATCAGCCTCGTCTCCTAAATCAGAAATAATCATCCCCATAAAGGATGACATCCGCCGCCCACCCCCAGCTCCGGGTTGAGTTCAAGACTCTCGGGCCCTCGGAAAGCTGAGCAGCTGCTCGCTCTCTGCCTGGGAGAGAGGGAGAGACTGGGGATCTGCTCATTAGCGTTAAGTTTAAATGAGTCCGTCCTCGTTTGCATACTTCTGTAAAGCTCGATTTCTGCGGAAGGGCAACTGGGGAGCCGACGGCGCAGACGCCCTGCCCTCGGTTCAGCTCCCTGCCCCCCCCAACCCCACCCTTTGCGGGAGCCGAAACCTTCTCCCGGACGCGACCCCGAGTGAGGGATGCCGGGGTCTATCTGTCTGTCTCTGTGGCGCTGCTTCATACAGTCGAGAAAACAGAAGAGAGTCCCAGGGGACGTCTGAGGTCATGCGCTCCAGTCCTCTACCTCCGGACTGTGCCCTATTCCCAGGCATGATTCGGGAGAAGGAGATGACCTGACTCTTCTCCGGTACCTTTCCCTCCCCTTGACGTTCAGGAAGTGCTTCCCAGTGTCTAACCCTTAATTCCCAACACGCTGCAATCGTAAACGCATTTCCCTCCGTAGTCCCGACAGCTTCCTGCGGGAAGGGGCTAGAGTCGAATGGGTTGTAGGGGGAACAAATGGGTAAAGAGACTGGGGAAGAGAAAGGGGTAAGAACCAGAAGTCGCCAAAGAAGGGGGCTTTTACTTGCCCCGCCCCCTGTCCAGGGTGCTGGGATTAGGATACCAGCCGCCGCCAGCCGCCGCGTCTGGGTGCAGTGTTGAAGAAGAAGACCTCATCAAGCGCGTGGCTGAGATGGAGCGGGTGGTATTCGGACTCTCGGTTGGGCAGACCCAGCTCCATTTTGTTACTCCTGGTCCTATTTCTCTCTGGCTTCTGTTGAGGGAACCAAGAGCTGTCCAATACTGGCACATTCCTCCGGCTCTCCTTTCCCCATTTCCTCCTTTCGAACTGTTCCCGTTCCATCAAGGGAGAAACTGAGGCACGGTGCAACGCTTTGAGGGGAGGGGCTGTGGTGGAAGGATACTTCCTTAGTTACAGAAGCTGGCTTGGACTCCAGGTATCTCTAGTTTTCTCCTAGCTCCACATAAATTCATCAATAGCACATGCCCTGAAATCTCCTGCCTCAGGGGTCTTCTTACTCTCCATCTTCTTACTCTCCAGGGGCTCAAGAAGGCCTCAGTCTTTATCTCCCCGGTGCTGAAGTCCTTCAGACCAAACCAGGATTAGTTCCCCCACTCCAGGCAAAAAAAAAAAAAAAAAAAAAAAGGCGTCCGCTTTGTGAAGTAAGGCCTCTTACCTACTGAGACAAGAAGTCCTGTTATCCTGTGTGGCCGGTGCGGTGGTCCTAAGGGAGCTCGGGGATGTGGCAGAACAGACGGCTCTGTAGTTGTTTCTTCCTAGGTCAGTTTAAAAACGTTGGGATTAGAGGAGGGGACACAGGGTCATGGTCAGGGGCAGATATAGAGGGGCTGGTTCTTGCACCAGGAGGACGGAGGAGACAACGCCCACCTCACGGGTCTTGGCCTGGCTGTTTTTCCTTTCTCTAGACCCCCTCAGCGACTCAAACCACACACTCCCATCCAACCGCAAGCCCCGCCCTCAAACCTCGGAACTGCCTTAAGCCCCTTGGTCAATCCAGGCCCCACCCCGAGCCCTTTCTCCTGTATTAGGCCCCACCTAACTGTTTTGTCTCTCCATCCTCCAGTTCGGGGTAACCAGGTCTTGGGGTTGCCACTTTAAAAAAGATCCAGGTTTTCGTGTTAGGCCCCATTGCCTTCCTCATGGGCCGCCCCTTCGGAAACCCAGAGCTCCGCCTCCACCGCCACCTCCGGCTCCCCTGGATTGATCTAAATCCTCAGTCTCCCTCATTTCTTAGGCTGCAGGTCTTTCTCTAGCCCAATTCAATTTCGGGGGCCGGAAAGCCAGGGACTCGGAGCCACAGAAGACTCTAAGGGCCCAAGATTAAAGGGGCAGTAGACCCCAGGGGTAAGCCCTCTAATTCCCTAGGGGCTTCCTACAAGGGAGTCCTCGAGAGCCCAGGAGCCAATAGGAAAAGGGGTTCGACCACTGTGGCACTATGATTGGTTTCTCACATTCCAGAGGGGCCGGGGGTGGGGGGAGGGAAAAAAGGGCGGTCCCAGGCGCCCGGGCTGGAACCGGATTCCAGCTGTGGTTCTTTCCCACCCCCCCCCTTCCCCGCCTCCTGCCCGCCTGCCTCAGTTTCCGTCCAATAAGAGGGCGGCGTGAGGCCGGCGGCACGCCTGGATTGGCTGAGAGGCTGGCTCCGGAGGGGCGGGGCCCGGGGCTTGAAGTTGGAGTGAGGGATCCAGCTGTGCTGTGCTCTGGGCTCCAAGCTTTAGCTCCAGGCTCTGGTCCGAGGAGGGAGGCAGTGGCGCCGGCAACAGCAACGGCAAAAGCAGCGGTAGCAGCGGCAGCAGCAGCGAAAGCTGCAGCAGCCGCATCTCCGCCCCCGGCCCTGCCCAGGACTGCCCCCTACTATCTCTCCGCCCCACCCGGACTGCTAAGCTTGTGGGGGGAGGAGAAAGGAACCTCTCCTCGCTCCCCCCCCCAAGCCCCCCCACCCCAGGAGAGTCCTCCTTCCCTTTCCCCCACCGACACTACAACTGGCAACCCGCCGGGGCGATGCTGACTGCTTAGACGCTGCCCTCGTTGCTCCAGGGAAGAGGGGGCAACACCCCCCCACCGTGGCCCCCAGCCCTAAGCCAGTCTTCCCCTGCTCTTCCACACTCCCTAATGCTGCAGTGAGGTGGTCGCTGAGTCGGCAGCTCAGCACCTGGACACGAAGCAAAGAAGCCTGAACAAAGTGAGGAGGAGCCGGCGGGGGGGCGGGGGGCAAGCCGAGGCCCAGGGGAAGCGGGGACCGGGCCAGGAGGGGCCCCCAGCGGACCAGGAGCGCGACAGCGGATTCAGGGCCCCCGGCGGGCAGCATGCCCCTGGGGGCGGCGGGAATTGGGCTGAACTGGCCAGCCCGGGGGCACAGCCTCCGCCCTAGAGCCCCCCGGATGCGTCCTCCCAGGGGTCCTCCTGTTCTGTGAGGACCCCCCCCAGGGGGGTACCGCTTGCCCCGCTCCGGACCTGGGGCTCAGGCTGGCGGGAGGATGGACGAAGAGGAAGATGGAGCCAATGCCGAAGAGTTCGGGCAGTCCAAGACCTTGGTACGGCTCAACGACCTGTCAGGAGCAGGGGGCCTGTCGGGACCCGGGCCGGGGCCGGGGCCAGGAGACAAAGACCCAGGCAGTACGGACTCGGAGCCGGAGGGGCTGCCCTATCCTGCGCTCGCCCCGGTGGTTTTCTTCTACCTGAGCCAGGAGAGTCGCCCCAGGAGCTGGTGCCTTCGCCTGGTCTGTAACCCATATCCTTCGGGGGACCGCAGCGGGGAAATGGGTGGGTGGGTGGGACAGGTAAGCAAGTAGGGAGGGGAACAGGTGGGGGGGTGAATCACAGGTAAAGGGACGACAGGTGAGATTGGAGGGAAGAGAGAATTGGTGAAAGGGGGACTTTTAGAATAAGGGGGGAGGGGAGAGCCAGGTAAGGCCAAGACATCAGAGGAGAGACAGCCATCACCACCTCAACCCTTCTAGCGCGGTGAAAATCGGTGCTGAACTGCTAGAGAGAGGGAGACTTGGGCAGGAGGAGGGGGTGAGTGAGGAACGTGCGCCGACCGTTCCGCAGCTGGATGCTCTCCAGATGTGGGGAGGGGTGAGGAGGATCATTGCCCTCCAGATGCAGGGAGATGCAGAAGCTATTGATTTCCCTGGCCGATAGGGGTTGGATTTGCTTTCCTAAGTTGAAAAGGGGGGGGGGGGGGGGGGGGGGGAAGCAAGCAGAGAAGCAGGGAATGGGGGGAGGGGAGCTGTAATCTGCTCTTCCTTTCTTGCCATCTCCCCCACTTCAAAGTTTGCTACAGGATCTGGGGTCCGTCCTGCCCACTTCGACCCTAACGCTGGGGTTTTCCTGACCAAACAGGAGCTGTATGGGGAGGATTCTAAGTCCACCCCCCATCTACCCCCACCCCTCACTCCCCCGCAGCGGGCTGGAGGCACAACAAGGAGATTCCGGCGGCAGCTGATGTCAGGGACTGAGAATGAGAACAAGATGTGCGGGGTGGGGAGGGGGGCAGTTGTGCCCCCAAAGCTAGAGCTGAGCCCCTGCCGGGAACTAAGCCGATTTGGAGATCAAATCTGAGCTCCCCAAAGTTATCTGCCCCTCTTTTCCTTATTTCAGGGTGTGGGGATGCTTGTATGTGAGGACTTCGAATTGAATCTCCCCGGGCTGGTGTGTGTATGGGGTGGGGGGTGTAGACTGTTGCGGGAACTGCTCTGTAGAGAGGGAAGGATTGAGCTAGTCAGAGCCTCCCCCCGATTGCTTTCTTTCAATGAAAGCTTCTGTAAGGGAGAATATGACCAACCCCCTAAAAATGAGGGTTGTAGAGAGTAAGGGCATGAGTGTGGTTTTCCATCTCTCCCACTCCCCTCCTTAGAAGAGATTCAGGTTGGCCCTTCTCAGTGTCTGGCTCGGTTGATCTGTATAGGGAGCTCCCACCCAAAGTAGAAAAGAATCATCATCACCCCCTTTCAATTTAATCTCCAGCGTTGGGGAGGTGGGGTTCCCATCTCTCAATAACTGGATCGGCTTTCCCAGAGAAACCCTGTTCCTGGCGTCCCCCCACCCCCTTCCCTCTTTGGTTGCCTCTTGCCCAGATTCAGGCACAAAGCGCTTCCCTGGAACGGGACCTGTTTTGGTGGTAGTAGTGCTGGTGCTGGTGCTGGTGGTTGATGTTGTCGTTGGTTTTCTTTGGACGGGAGGGAGAGAGACTCGTTGAGATATGAGGTGTCTTGACTGCTTCTCTACTGTCTTTGTTCATGCCCCAGGGCTTCTTTGGGACCTTGGAATCTGGGGTAACCTTATCGGGTCTTTCCCCCTGTTGAGATTCTTGTTACCTATTCTCAGTCCCTGGGGCTGTGAGAGAAGGAGAGGAATGTGTGCTCAGACCACCCTTCACTCCTCTGCAGTTAAGCCCCCACCGTTCCCAGAATCCTGCTCTCCCAGCTCTTCCCTTTCTCTTCTACGCAGAACTGGGGACCTGGGTTCCTGGTCTCCCTACCCCTCAATCTGCTTTTCCCCCTTAAACTCAGATGGCATTAACATCCCCCTAAACCACATGAACCCACAGGCACCTCACCTAGTCTGCTCGGAAGTCCTGAGTACCTCCTGGATTGTATCTTTTTTCCACTTCCTTTCCAAACCCCAGAATGAGAGAAATTGGGAGGGGGGTGGTGTATGTGTGTGAAGCTATATACTGTGAGATTTAGATAGATGGCTGTTTAGATTTGGGTATTCTAAGGTCTATACCTTAGAATGTACAGAATGCAGAAGTGTAATCCACCCCTGCCCTATCTTTTTATGCCTCTAATTTCTTCCAGTTTCTTCCCTTCTAATAGATTAAGGAAAGGAGGTAAATGTGCTCACAGTTCTTCTCAACTCCCCCCTCCACACGAATACACACACACACTCCAGGGAAATGGATCTTGAGCTAGAGAAACCAGCCCCCATAAACCATGAATGGGAAAAGGTAGCAGTTCCCTTCACCTTTGCTACAGGGGAATAGAGAAAACAGAGAAGGAGACTTTTTCCACCCCTCCCAACTTACCCCATAAACTGAGGTCTTAGGGTTTTTTTGGCGGGGGGAGAAGGTTGTTTCTATTTGGCCATTATCCTTTTATCCCCACAGTGCTTTTATTGTGTGTTTGTGCACAGGATCCCTGTGGGGAGGGTGAAGGGATGGTCATAATTTACCAATCTCCACATTGGGTATCTTTGGTGTTAGGACTAGGGGGAGAGAAGGTCAGAATGAGTGGTGAGAGGTGAAGCCTATTTCAGAAGGAGAATTGGAGTTCTGCCTGGTCCCAAGTCTGCTTCTGGAGGGCTGGGAAAGGGGTATCTCCTGGGAAAATTGAAGCTAGTTGGGTAGTCAGGCCTGAAAGGTAAAGGGAATTTAGGAACAATGCTGCCTAGACTCCCTCCCTCCCTCCTTCACACACACACACACACACACACACACACACACACACACACACACACAGCATACCCACAGCTTAATGTTTGAAGAAAATGTGCATTTTTC
>NW_020953018.1:0-44397 GCF_900497805.2 Vombatus ursinus | reverse complement strand
AAAAAAAAAAAGTAGTTGTAGATGAAAACTCACCAGGGGCCTGGGATGTTGTGTCTAGAGTCCTGACCATCACGTTACCCACTTTTTTCAGATCCATGAAGAGCCATCCACAGCAACGGTCCCATTCCTACTGAGACCAACATTCTCTGTCCACGAATTTCTTGGGATCAGAGCCTGTGAATATTAACCTCTTGCCCTCAGTGCTTCCTTTCTGGCTGGGGGAGGGGACACCCATCCCCAGTACCCCCAGCCATGACAACTTCAGCTCTGAGACGGCAGGTAAAGAATATCGTGCATAATTATTCAGAAGCAGAAATTAAGGTACGTGAAGCAACCAGCAATGATCCCTGGGGCCCACCAAGCACCCTCATGTCAGAAATCGCTGACCTGACTTTTAATACCGTGGCCTTCGCTGAGGTTATGGGCATGATCTGGAGGCGGCTCAATGATAGTGGGAAGAACTGGCGCCATGTATACAAGGCTCTGACCCTGTTGGACTATTTGCTGAAGACTGGCTCTGATAAAGTAGCCCACCAGTGTCGAGAGAACCTCTACACCATTCAGACCCTCAAGGATTTCCAGTATGTGGATCGAGATGGCAAGGATCAGGGCATCAATGTTCGAGAGAAGGTCAAGCAGGTGATGGGGCTGCTCAAGGATGAGGAACGATTGAAGCAGGAAAGGACCCACGCACTCAAGACGAAGGAACGCATGGCCCTAGAGGGCTCTGGCATTGGCAGCGGGCAGTTGAGCTATGGTCGCCGGTCCTCCCATTATGGGGACGAGTTCAGCCGGACCAGAGGATCCCCTTCTTCCTACAACTGTGAGTGAGGGGTCAGGCTTAGCAAGAAGATAGGATGGGGAGGGGGGAACCTTGAAATGAAGGTTTTGTTCAGGTCAAGGTCCCTACTGGGGGAATAAAAATAATGTGACAGTAAAGCTGGCTATATGAACAATTAGTTGTTGTGCCGGGGGATGGATGCAGCAGCAATAATCCACACCTGGCTTATACCCTGCTTCCTACAGTCCAACACAAGAGCAGGCTGTCACTTAACTAATTAATTAACCAGGAAGGGACCTTGTTATGTAATCTTTCCGTCAGGTGGCACTCTGCTCCAGCCATGGACCCAGGGAGAGAGGGAAGTTGGTTTTTCCAGTTTGTATGAGAGATCTCTTCCTCAATTTCTTGGCTAGACAGATTTATTCACTCTTGGTAGCTGTTTTTCAAAATTCAATCTAAGAGAAAAGAAAATGGAATGTTACTCTGAAGTATGAGAATTATGGGATCCCTTGTCTTCAAGATTTCCTTCAATTGGCCTAAACCTCTATATGTGTATTACCCAAGCAGTCAACACTGTGCTCACATGGTTTCTTTAAACATAGTCAAGTAGCCAGGCATGGCAGTATACATCTGGAGGCAGAGGTTGGTGGATTGCTTGAGCTTGGGAGTTCTGAGCTGTAGTAGGGCTAAAACCAATGGTGTGTCTGCACTGTCTGGTCCACATGTGATACACCCCTCGCAGCAGGCACAACCAGGCTGCCTAAGCAGGAGCAAAATGGCCCAGGTCAGAAACAGAGCAAGTCAGAACTTCTGTGATGATCAACATTGGGCTCAACCCATCCCCTTCCAGCCTGGGCAAGTTAGGGAGACCCAATTTTTAAAATAACAACGATAATAACAGCAAAATAATAAAGTAACTCATCAAGCAACTACCAAGTGCCCCCACTCATAGATAACTTCACCCATTCATGTTCCCCTCGTACAAGCATCCTCCCAGTCTCTAGGTCATAGGAAAGGGAAGGGATTTCAAGTTTAGATCCCACCAGGGTTGACTTTGCCCACCCATGGAGAACTGGGAAAGCACTGCATAGGTCTGGGTCTAGTGTCCTGGTCTGATCTCACCAACATTTACAATGTCATGGTAGCTGCCAAGCCATTTTCTTCCCCTGGTCACTGGTCTGCCTTGTCACATCTCTACCCATGGTCTCCATCCCAGAGCCTCGGATGTCATGGCAGCTTTCCAGGATCTGTCCCAACTCTGTTTCTAGCACTCCCAGCTTGAGAGGCAGCAGCTTAGTGGCGACAGAAGGCAATAGTGAGCAGGTCCTGGTGTCAGCCACCTGTCCCACCAGCAGCTCTTAATTTTTGTTTCTCTGTTCTCAGCTGCTTAGAAGTGGGGAAGGAAGGGGGGAAGAAAAGGCCAACTAGAAGTCTCTTTCAAGGGCAGAAAAAGAGGAAATGGGAGTGTTGAGATCTGTGTACCTACATACAACTCTCTCCATTCCCAGGTGTCTCACTAATCTATTTCTCTTTTCTGTGAGTTCTGGGGCTCCCTGTAGCTCTCCAGTGGGTTGAAATGTCATTGTAAAAACATCCATTACAGGGGCAGCTAGGTGGCGCAGGGGATAGAGCACCGGCCCTGGAGTCAGGAGGACCTGAGTTCAAATCCAGTCTCAGACACATAACACTCACTAGCTGTGTGACTCTGGGCAAGTCACTTAACCCAAACAAAACAAAAAAAACAAATCACAAACAAAAAAAATCCATTACAAATAATAATCACATATAATGGAGAGAGGCTCTGGAGCTGGCAAGACCTGGGTTCAAGTTTTACCTCTGACACATATTAGCTATATGACCATAGACAACTCCTTAAGACAAAAAGTTGCAGGTGAGTTGCTAATCTGAATCCTTGGAGAAAGTAGCAATGAAATCACAGGTCTGGATATAATTACACATAGCTGTGGTGTGGTGCAGAGAACATAGTGCATGGAGGTTTAAAAAAAAAAAAAGTCCTGTAATTGAGTCCCAGATCTGATACTAGTTTTATGATCTCTGGGTACATCATTCAACTTCTCTGAACCTCAGTTTCTTCATCTGTAAAATGAAGATAATAATACTTATACTATGCCTTGGGCAGTTAAGTGAAAAGTACTTTGTAAGCCCTAAAGTGTTGTAGTTGTTATTATCCATCCTTTTGTGGTGCACACAGCAGGCACTTAATAAATATCTGTTGAATTGAATCAAGGTATTTTCATCAGTCAGTCATCAAGCATTTAAATTGTGCCAGACCGTATGCTTGGTTCTAGGTAGACAAAGACAAAAGTGATGTAGTCCCTGCCCTCAAGGAGCTTAAATCCTAGTGTGGGATGAACCAAAATCATACGGATAAAGCAGATAAAGGGTCACCTTGGGTGGAAAAGTCATGGGGGGTGGAGGGAGAAAGAATCAGGAAAGACTAATACATAGGTGGTGGTACTTGAGGTGAGATAGAAACAGCAAGATTTGGCAACTGGCTGGATGTGTGGGGTGAGTGAAAGTGAGGAGCTGAGGGTAGTATCAAGGTAGTGAACATGGGTGACTAGAAGGATGGGAAAGTTAAAAGGGTGGATTAGGGGGATATGTGTTTGAGATGCCTATGGGATACACAGAAAATTATCTGGCAGGTAATTGGTAATGCAGGACTGCAGCTCAGGAGAGAGAGACTAGGGCTGGATATAGAGATCTGGGAATGATCCAGATAAGGATTATAATTAAACCTGGGGGAGCTGATGAGGTCATCTAGTGAGAAAATAAAGAAGAGAGAAGGCCCAGGACGGAGCCTTAGGGTATAACCCCCTTTAGGGGTCATGATGTAGTTGAAGATCCAGCAAAAGAAACTAAGGAGAAGTGGACTTATAGTAAGGTAGGAGAACTAAGAGAGAGTATATCACAGACGCCAGAGAGGCAAGTATCCAAAAAGAGAAGGAGGTTAACAGTGTCAAATGCCGCAGAGAGGTTGAGAAGGATGAGGGTTAAAAATAGGACATTAGATTTGGCAGTTAAGAGGTTATTGGTCACTTTGGAGACAGGGCAGCTCCCCTTGGGTGATAAGTTTGGAAGCCAGATTGCAGAGGGTTTAGAAAAGAGTCAGAAGATGAAGTATAGATGACCAGTATGTATGCAACTTTTTCTTTAAAAAATAGTATTTTCCAAATACATAAAAAGACAATTTTTAGCATTCATTTTTTTTTCAGCCAAAGACAAGGCTTACTTGAACATTAATCGGGGGTGGATGAGATTTAAAGAATCTGCCATATTGACCAGACTCTTAAGGAATCTAAGCATTTGTATTGCTAATGTACGCAGGCCAGATCTTAAGAATCTGAGCCTAACATTCATTTTTTAATAAAATTTTGAGTTCTACATTTTCTTCCTCCCTGTCTGACCTCCATCTTCCCTAAGATGGTAAGCAACTTGATATAGATTATATATGTCTATGCAGCTTTTACAAGGAGTTTGGCTAAGAAAGGGAGGAAGGATATAGGACAATACCTGGTGAACAGAGTAGGACCTAGTGAAGGTTTTTGTTTGTTTGTTTTTTTAAAGATGGAGTTGATGATCATGTTTGTAAACAGCAGGGAGGAACCAGCATATAAGGAGAGAGTGCAAATCAAAAAAGGGGAATGATAGTAAAGTCAATATGCTGGAAGGGATGAGAGGGAATGGGATTGAGCGTACATATGAAAGGATACTTACTGGCTGTGTGACCCTGGGCAAGTCATTTAACCCTATTTGCCTCAGTTTCCTCAACTGTAAAATGAGTTGGAGAAGAAAATGGCAAACCACTCCAGTATTTCTTCCAAGAAAACTCCAAAGGGGGTCAATGAGGAGTCAGACATCACTGAAACGACTGAACGACAACAACAGTAGAAGAATTAGTCATGGCAAGAAGGACTACCTCTGTCCCAGAAAGTGAAGTTAACAAGGACATACTAGGGGGTGGTGTCAAGGAGTTGTGAGATGAGGAGGAGAGGAGGGAACTTATTTCGAATAGTCTCAGTTTTCTCAGTAAAGGATAAGGTGAAGTCCTCAGCTGAGAGTGTAAAAAGATGGAGTGGTGTAGAGTGGGACAGTGAGATGAGGTTTGGAATGGCTGTTGTAGTGAGTGGGACAGAGAACCAAATAGGGAGAAGTAAATAAGATTGTCTTACTCCAGTGAAGGCTTATTTGAAATTAGATAACATAAATTTATCGTGGATTCAGTTAGTACAGTTCTACATTATCTCCTTTATTCCTCACAACAATCTTGTGAAGGAGGAAGGAAAGGGTATTATCTTCCCCAACTCAGAAACTGACATCAGGGTAAGCCACTAGCTCATGGCCACATAGCTAGTGAGTGATAGTGTTAGGATTAGATCCCAAGTCTTCTGACTGCTAGTCTGATACTTTTTCTAATATACTACTGTGTCTTCTTGAAAATAATAATTGCAATAATAACAAAAATAATAATTCATCAAGCAAGAAGGCTATGGCTGAATCTTAAGAGATTCACTGGCATCTTGAAGTCAAAGCTTAAATGAGAAGAATGTATTTGAAGCAATTAACAATTCTTCAACATCAGTCTTAATGTACACTTTTGGAACTATAAAAATGGACCATAACAGATTGAAGAAGTATCCCAACAAAAGCCCATTCTATATTAATGAAACCTGGAGTGCGACTTCCTAAGGCAGTTATTGAAAATAACACTTTCTCATAGGAAAAAAAAGGAGAAAAAAAATTGATAGATGTCCTTAATGCACATGAGAAATTGGTCAGAAACCTACAGAAATATTTTTGGAACAAGCAGATATGATGTCACTGAGCAATAGTAAAAGCTTCTAATGAGTATTTACCACTGGATTTGTCTAATGCAACCAAAAGAAGAAACCTATGAAGCCGCTAAGATCCAAGAATGGAAATATAAAGGCCCTTTAAAAGCAACATCACTGTGAATCTGCCAACCACTTTTTGACAGAGACTCAAAGAACCATCAGAAAAGTGGCCGAGTGATAGGGATTAGTTTTTAGAAATGGATGGGTGGAGTGGTATTAATTCAGAACGGCATCATTACCACTCCAAAAATCACAGTAGAGTTATACTTACGAAACATGATCAATATCACTCAAGCAAGGAAATAGTCCCTGCCAACTGTAAAAAAAAAATAGCACCTTTCAAGTATCTAGCAAGCCATGACCTGGTGACTAGAATAATGTCGAGAAAGCAGTGTAAGAGAAATGGCTGAGTCAGGCAGGTTTATTGTTATAAATGAAGGGGTTTATACGAGTGATTCAGGATCAGATCATCACCACAAAAACTTAAGCAAGGTTACTCTTAAGGAGCCCTGATGTATTGAGCAATGCAGATTATATAATGCATTGACAGAAATGACAAGGTATCAGTGAAGGCTGCAAAAGTTTATCACCTACTAGCTACCTAGAAAGATACAACGAGGAGGCTAGAATTATACACCAGAAACTTACTTTTTTTCTATTGTAAAAGGGGGATTCGGTCCCCCTCCCCTTCCAGCTCAGCTGATGTAATCACAGATGAAAGGTTTGGCCAACATTCAGTGATGCCATTACAAAGTATGAGCACCTTTCTCCGAATGAAATGGAAGGGGCAACTTCATTGGATGAAAGAAGATGGACACACCCCTTGGTGACCCTTAAAAGATAATCTGTCACTTCAAGGGGAGGAAGAACTCAGCCCCTGAGAGGGAATCACTGAGGGCAAGGGGGTAGGTCTTCCTCTCTCCCTCCCCCCTCTCAATTTTTCTAGCAGAACTACCAGCCATCCGGGAAGCTAGGTGGAACAGTGGATAGAGCACCGGCCCTGGAGTCAGGAGGACCTGAGTTCAAATGCAGGTCTCGGACCAGACACTTGACACTTCCTAGCTGTGTGACCCTGGGCAAGTCACTTCATTGCCTAGCAAAAACAAACCAAAAAAGAAGGAGAAGAAGAAGAAGAAGAAGAAGAAGAAGAAGAAGAAGAAGAAGAAGAACAACAACAACAACAACAACAACAACAACGACAACAACACCCTGAGGGAATCACCCCATCCAGTAATTGGAGTAAGCTCAAGAAAAAAAGGCTAAAATTCACGGCTGGTAGGTAACCAGCCTGAGAATTGCAGTCCTGAGAGAGCAGAGTTTCTACCAATACTAGGTGCCTATTGTTTCCAAAAGAACACAGCAGTACCACAGCTAAGGACTGTGGCCGAACCTAAAGTTGGAAGAGGTAGAGAAGACAGTTGCCCAGGAGGAGCAAGCCTCCGATGTCCACCTGGTAGCGACCATGCCCCATGAGCAGTAAGTCTAGCCCAAGAGTGGTGCGACTTACCCAACACAGAGGTGGGGCCCATCACGGAGCAGCATAAGGGTAGAGCAAGAAGCAGGAAGCCTTGAACCCCTGCGCAAACTGACTTGGCTGCTTGGCTGTGCAAATTTCCTACAATGTGTGCCTTAACACCGGTGTTCTGGGCTCGTCCTTCCAACAGATGCTGTGTATGTTTGTGGGAAAGTGCTCCCTATTACGGCGGGGGGTGAAGGGAGAGGAAGTTTTATAGCTATTCTTACTATACATCACTTTTAAGTTAATTTTGTCTTCATTTCTATAAACAGTTAATTTTGCCCGTTAATGGGGAAATCACACCAGTTGGCGCTCATGAGTTAGAGTTTTAGATAGATGACTTCACAGAGATATACCCTTTGAACCCAAAGTGGCAGTGGCCCAGTGAGGCCCAATTTCTGAGTTTGAGTGTAAGTTTAGGGACATTATACTTTTTTAACATGACAAATCTCCGTTCTACAAATTCACAACTCTAAAAGAGAAAAAAATAAAATTATGTAGAGAAATCAGCCAATAAACTGTACTGAATCTAGAGCATCTTAACAGACAGAATGGTTGCCCCCAACCTCCTGGACCTAACATTGATCCATAAAAACTAGAACAGTGTTTTTAATGGATGTCATTATGTCATATTCATGCTCTCCAAACTATATGGAATGAAAAGCTTTTAAAACATAGAGATCTAGCTGAAGAAATTAAAACTGTGTGAGACCAGGATGAGGCACAGATCATCCCTGCCATCCAATCTGTCACTGGAGTTGACCTGAAGATGCTTTCTACAGAGGATAAACTTATACCCCAATACTCTTATTCAATTATAAAGGACAGTTACTTTATCCACCTGCCTAGTTGTCTGCAGAACACTGAATGTAAAATAGTGGTGGGCTAACAACTTTTCTCAATTTTTTTTCTACTGAAACTTCTTCCGAGAAAGATAACAACAACATTATAATAGAGGGCATCTATATAGTGCTTTCAATTCACTATTGCCTGTGATTCCCATAGCAGCTGTCTGAGGTAGGTACTTCTGTTGTTGTTCAGTCATTTTAGTCATATCTGACTCTTTCTAAGTTTGGGATTTTCTTAGCAAAGATGATGGAGTGGTTTGCCACTTCCTTATACAGGTCATTTTATGGATGAGGAAACTGAGGCAAACAGGCTTACGTGACTTGCCCAGGTTCACACAGCTAATAAGTGTCTGAGGCCAGATTTGAATTCAGGAAGATGAATGAGTCTTCATGACTCCAGGCTGAGGGTTCTATCCACCACACCACCTAACTTGCTGCCCCAAGGTTGGTACTACCCGTGTTATTATCTCTATTTTACAAATGAGGAAAGTCAGTCACAGAGATTAAGTGACCTACCAGTGATCACACAGCTATTAAGTGTAGGAGGTGGGATTTGAACCCAGGTCTTACCTGACCTCAAATCTGACACTGTGGAGTTTCCTTCACCTACTCCAACTCAGACCTCCCTGTTTCAAGATGTATCCTGAACATTTTGAATATAACAAGGATTTGGAGAGTCTGAAACCTTTATTCCCTGTTCCAGCCTCATCCTCATCTCCTCGATTTACCTCCGACCTGGAGCAAGCTAGACCTCAGACAACAGGAGAGGAGGAGCTACAGCTGCAGCTGGCGCTGGCCATGAGCCGGGAAGAGGCAGAGAAGGTAATGTCATCATGGGATCAATAGGATTTGATGTGTATGTGTGTGTGAAGGGGGTATAGACATGGCCCTTAGGCCATGAGGCTAAGGCTCTGCCCTGAAAAGGTAAGGCCAGCCCCTGTCTGACAGATGCAGTCAGAAAGCACCAGCTTTATGGGCAGGGCCCAGCTTAGAGTGCTAAGGCCACTAGGTACCGTGTTACAGCCAGAAGGTGACTGTCACAGATGGAACCAGGCTAGGTCCATGTGTTTTGTAGATTGGAGTAGCCCCAACCCCATGTGCCCTCAATCCCAAGTGTGCCCAGTGAGTACCCATCTGCCTAATTCCTTCTGCTGTTGGACTCTCTGGCTTAGAGGCTTTTCCTGAAGGAAAAGAGCTAGAGCCACTTTGAAGGGTTAAAGGGCTGAAGGACCCTGGTCCTCCCTAGCTTCTGTTTGAACCACCCAAGGGGAGGGCCCTAGCAAACCTGAGCTGGTTTGTCTCTGCAAGTTTCTTCTCTCTGCCTGTCTTCATGATCCTAAAGGACTCATGGGGGGAGGGGGACACACCTGTAGGGACAGAGGGAGGGGTATACTTGGGGTATATCAAGGGTGCCTCCTTGGGCTCTCTGGACATGGATATAGTGCGGCAAAGTGCCTTAGGGTACATCTCCTCCCTAAGAAGACCACAAGAGGAAATAACTCTAGCATCTTTTGTGGGACTCTTCCTCCCCATCCACACCCCAGGGCTTTACATTTCCCTTTGCAGATCCCACCTGTCAAAGCTGAGCACACTTAAGTACAGTGTGGAATGGCTTCTTTCCTATGTTCACCCAGCAAGGGTTCAGATGCATTCCGTAGAAAGAGGAAGATTTAAGGGGTGGGAAGGGAGCATTTTGACACATAAAACTTGCAAATGTATGCAAAATAATGTGCGAATACACTTTTTTTTCCCCTTTCCATTAGCCTGGGGCTTGGGCAGTTGACATCACAGGACTGTAGCCCAGCTCTTCCTCTGTTCTTTTCTCTTTCCCACTTTCCCTCTGCCCTAATACTACTTGTCTGAAATCCCCTCTGCCCCCCAAGGCTATTTCTCCTCTATCATCCCTGTGTCCTGTTTCCCTTCACCGTCCATCTTTTTTCTCTCCCTGTCCAGGTTCCCTAGACACCATATTTCCTATCCTATCATCCATTTTCCCTTTTGTCCCATATCTCACCTGCCCCATCTTCCACCTTCTTCCAGCCCCATCTCCCACTTTCCTCCTGCCCCTATTTCACTCTGCCCCATCTCTTTTGGCTGTCCTCCCCCAGCCCCATTTGTCCCCTACCACTGCCCTGTCCCCTTGCTGCTTTTTCATCCCAGGTCTCCTACCCTCTGTCCTTCCTTTCTCTGCCCACCCCCTCCAGCCCCCTTGTCCAAGACTGAGAACTGAAAGGGTGGGGGAAGGTGAGCTGAGCCAAGTAGGGGAGCATCCATTTCACTCTCTTCTCCTTCATCCCCAGCAGCCGGTCCCTCCAGCCTCCCACAGGGACGAGGATCTGCAGCTGCAGCTGGCACTGCGCCTGAGCCAGCAGGAGCATGAGAAGGTAGCGGAGCCCCCAGATCCTACTCTGGGACTGGTGCTGGTGCTGGTGCTTCTGGGCACTAACAGGGCTCCTCTCGGTTTCACTTGGTGTCTCTCCAGCTCCTTCTCGCTCCCGCCTGGCTCCTTAACCACTCTGTCACCTAGCCTGGATTTTCCCCTGCCACCCTCCCTGCCCTCATCTCCCCACCCCCACCCCTGCTTTCTCTTCGTGTCTGCAGGCTCCTGGTGGATCCTCTGGGGAGCTGAGCGTTCTCCTTAGCCTAACATTGGATGCCCTGGGTTCTAGGGCCCTGGGTCCCAGAGTCCCCATGGCTCCCAAACTTAGCTGGTTGCTCCCCCTGCTCCACCACCAATCTGTCCCAACTGCAGGAGGTGAGGTCCTGGAGGGGAGATGACTCCCCCTTACCCAAAGGCACTGGGGGCCATGGTCGGCGGGACCAGGACCCCGAAAGAAAGGAGGAAAAGGAAGGAGAGAAACTGAAAACCAGCCAGGTTTGTGAAGGGATGGAAGCCTATGGAGGTGGGGAAGCATGCTGGGAGGGGGAAATAAGGAATTGAGGGACAAAGGGATGTAGCAGTCATGAGGGACAGCAGAAGGGGCCAGAGGGTCAGGTTAAGGGTAGTACCATCCTTCAGGTATGACAAAGTTGACTGCCCCAGGCTCCATTCAGGCTCTGGGGGTACTACATTACCTAAGTTCTAATGGAGAGGACCCTCAGCTGACTGGACCCTAGTCCAAGTTCTACTCATTGTGTAACCTTAGACACTGCCCCGCTCTGGGCCTCTTGATGTTTTCCATAGTAAAATGAGAAGGTTGGACCTTCTCATGACTACTGAGCCCCATTCTAGGTCTGGCTTTTATGACCCTCGATGTCTGTTATACTACTGGATTGGGTTGGTGACAATCAAGAGGAGAATAGGTGGAAAAAAGAAGTATCAGTCAGCTGTAGGTGTCTGGGGCGGGGGGGGGGGGGGGGGGTGTTCTATACATACAAGTTAAGGCAATGTTGGGTTTCTGCTTACCTCTCAACAACGACCCCTCTCCAAGTCTTCCTCTGGCTAAACTAGAACTTTTTGTGAATCTTTTCCCCTAGAGGCCATCTTTGATACCGATTTCAACCAGATTCTTCCCTCATATAAAAATGTTAAAGTAAGGGGGTTCATGCTATGACTTTCCCTGAAGCCCTAAACCAGCCTAGGGATGTCCTGGGTGATCAGTAAGCATTTTTTAAGTGTCTGTTGTGTGCTATGCCCTTGGGATACTAAAACAAAGAAGGAAACAGTCCTTGCCCTCAAGGAGCTTACATTATATAAGGGCAATAATACACATAAATATTATATGTGTATATACACACACACACACACATATTATATATATATATATATATTTATATGTATTTGTCAAAATATAGAAAATTCTGGGATAGCTAGGTGGTGCAGCGGATAGAGCACCAGCCCTGGCATCAGAAGGACCTACATTCAAATCTGGCCTCAAATCCTTACTAGCTGTGTGACCCTGGGAAAGTCATTTAACCCTGATTGCCTCCAAATATATGTGTGTATGTATATACACACACACATACACATACATACATATATACACATACACACATATAAATAAAATCTATAATATGGAGGGGGAAGCACTAGCAGCTGGGGGGGGCAGAAAAGACTTCATGTAGGAGGTAGATTTTGAAGCAAATAAGATTCTAGAGTTGGAGGCAGTGCTTTCCAAATGTAGGAGATGGATGGAGAGCCTGTGTAAGGACATGGATCTTGGAGATGTACTACCATAAGCATAGCCCAACAAGAAGACTAGTTTGGCTGGACAGTAGAGAATGTAAAAGGGAGTGATACATAACGATGACTGGGAGTCTTATGTGGAAAGAGCTTTGTTAGGCAAGTCATTTCCCCTTTCTGGGGGTCAGTTTTCCTCCTTAGAAAATGAGGGGGTTAGACCAGATGATTTCTTCCAGCTCTAGGCCCTATGACCTTAGGATCTTTCTGCTAACCATCCTGCCTTCCCCTGCTGATGGGAAGGGAGAGGATGGAAACAGAGAGGACAGGACAGGAAAGGGTTGGAAATTACTCTTCCACCAGAATGTACAGTAGAAGTATTTAATCAAATAGTGGAATTGAATGAATAAGAGAGGCTGAGGTTCTGTGACTCTGCCCCCTACTGGAGCCAGGAGCTCCCACTCCCAGGGTGCTCAAACGTGTCTTCACTGTCCTTCTTTGTAGTCTTCCATCCTGGACCTTGCTGATATCTTTGGACCAGGACCAGCTCCACCTTCCACACACAGCTCTGCTGACCCATGGGATATTCCAGGTGGGGTGGTCAGGTCCTGGGAGAGACACACATACCCTTACTCCCTGGGACCTAGAGATAATCTCTCCCTCCATAGCCAGTCTCTGGGTAGACCTTCCCCCATTTTCCTCTTTTAGCTCTCTATTTCTGTTTTCCTTTTCTTCCTTCCTCCCCCTCTTAGGGACCTTCCCTGGTAGGAATCTAAGTGATCAGAAGGGAGATGGAAGGCTCCAGATTTCCTACGTAGTGTCTCAGTTTGCCCAATCCATGGTTGGTTACCATGTCCTCTCTGATAAGGAAGGTGACCAGGAGAGTAATGAGGGAGGGAGAAAGGATGAGATGTGGGATGGAGAGAAGCAGCTGGGGGCGGGGAAAGAAAATGACAGTGTGTTAGTGCTGTTCTCATTTTAGGTCTCAGGCCAACTGTGGAGCCTGCCGGTTCCTCTTGGGGACCCTCTGCAGACCCTTGGTCTCCAGCCCCCTCTGGGGATCCTCTGTCCCGTAGCCAGCCTTGGGACTTGCCATCTATGCTCTCATCTTCGGAACCCTGGAGACGGACGCCTGGGCCCCCCCTTTCCATGGATCCCTGGGTGAAGGATTCCCCCCAACACAAACCCTCTGGCACAGGAACAGATCCCTGGGGAGCTACCTTGGACACCCCCAGCACTCCCAGTAAGTGAAAGCCTGTTGTCCTCCTAAACCATCCAGTCTGAAGGTGGGAGGTGGGACGAGAGGGTTCATGACTCTGGCTCCATCCCTGATCCCGGAGACTTGGCTCCTGGGGTTTAAATCTCTCTGCCTTCAATGAGTGAGGAGTCTCTAGGGCAAGGGACAGGAAGAGGTGGTGTATATTGAGTCCTCTATAGGACAGATCTTATTTTTGCCCCCAGAAAGGAGAATACCTCATTCATTTCTTGGGAGGGTGCAGACCCATTTGTCCTCTTCCTCCCTGTCTGTCCTTCTGCCCCTTCCCCACCACAGCAGCTCTAGGTGGTTCAGCCTTTGACTTATTTGCCAAACTTCCAGAATCAACAGAGGCCAGAGAGGGGTCAGAGAGTGTCCAGGCCCTCCCCTCCGTGCGATCTGGCAGCCCTGGTAAGCTAAAGGAGAGCGGCTGATTGTGTGTGGTGGTGGTGGTAATAATGAGAGGGCTCCAGGAATGAAGGAATGGGATGGGGGGGACCAGGAGGGAGGGGGAAGTGAGGCACAGCTGATAGCAGTGGAGCCCTGATGAGTGTAGCCAGGCAACTTGGGTGAGAGACTCTGGTGGGCCCCTCCCCTTGCCCAGAGCTCTGTTTGCTAGCAAACAGAACCCTGGACCTGGCAATCTCTGAGCCCCACCCTGATCCCTCTATCTCAAACACCCTATTTTCTGACACTCCCATCCCTCCCCTTATGGGAGGCATTGTGCTGTAGTGAAAGGGGTTCTAGATTTAGAGTCAGAGGACCTGGGTTTAAATCAGGGCTCTGGCACTAGGTCTCAGTTTCCTTACCTATAAAATGGGGATAATAATGACTTCAAAGTGTTATATAAATGCTAGTTTTGATGCTGATGGGACAGCCAGATGGCAAAATGGATAGAGTATATATATTCTATGTATGTATGTATGCATACATGTATGTGTATGCAAAATATGAAAAAATGTGGGGCAGGTAGGTGGCACAGTGGATAGAGCTCTAACCCTAGAATCAGGAGGATTTGAGTTCAAATCTGGCCTCAGACACTTCCTAGCCGTGTGACCCTGGACAAGTCACTTAATCCTATTTGCCTCAGTTTCCTCATCTGTAAAATGAGTTGGAGAAGGAAATGGCAAACCACTCCAGTACCTCTGCCAAGAAAACCCCAAATAGGGTCACAAAGAGTCAGTCACCACTGAAATGACTGAACATTAACTATGATGATGATGATAATGATGATGATGGTGATGGTGATGATGGTGATGGTGATGGTGATGATGATGAGGATGAAGAGACAAGTCACTTAAGCTCTCTTAGCCCCAGTTTCTTCATATATAGACTAAAAGGATTGAACTAGATGATCTGAGGCCTTGACTAGGCCTAAATCCATGATGCTGCAATTCTGCCTTCTCTTTCCCCTGCATCTGAGCTCCTCCTACTTTTTTTTTAGACCTAGACCTCTTTGGAGACCCTCTCCCTAGCTCCAAGCAGAATGGCACAAAGGAGCCAGATGCTTTTGACCTGGGAGGACTTGGTGGGGCATTGACTCAGGCAGGCAAAGACGGTCGAGCCTGCCAGACCCCTGAGTCTTTCCTGGGACCCTCAGCCTCCTCCTTGGTCAACCTGGATTCACTAGTGATGGCTCCACAACCTACGAAGACAAGAAACCCATTCCTTTCAGGTAGAGTAGAAAGATGACGCTTCCTCCTCCCTTCCCCCTACTTCCCACTCCACTCATCTGTCACCCTCTTCCCCCAGATCCATACTTTGAAATGTTGACACCAGGGGGATGGGAGAAGTGGGAGCAAGGCAAGGGAACTCCCCTGGAACTTGGCCGGTGAACGGAGGAAGGGCCTTCCAAGATGGCCAATATCACAGAGGTGGGGAGTAGTTTACCTCAGGTGTGGCTGTCAAGGAAGTGGGGAAGAACTCAGCATCCTCTCAGTTTCAACACCCCGAGAAAACAATCTGGTCACCTTACCCTAGTTACATCTCAGCTTTTCCATTTACTCCCTTGTCAAATCAAAGTCTCCATTTCCAATCTATGCATGGTGTCTGTGCCAGTATCTCACACACACACACACACACACACACACACACACACACACACCATTAAATCTAAGTCTTAGCCTCCAGTTTCTCCGCCTCAGACCTCAACTGCTTGACCTCTCTGTTTTCTGATCTGTTTTCTCTTCTCCAACAGGTCTCAGCGCCCCGTCCCCAACCAACCCATTCAGTTTGGGTGAGCAGTGCAAGCCAACTCTCAACCAGATGCGGACAGGGTCTCCAGGGCCCAATCTGGCCTCCTCAGTGCCTGTGGGTGCTCCCGTAGGCTCAATGACCTACAGCGCCTCTCTGCCCCTTCCACTCAGCAGCGTTCCAGCAGGAATGACCCTTCCTGCCTCTGTCAGTGTCTTCCCTCAGGCTGGCACCTTCCCTCAGCTGCCTGGGACCTTGCCTCAGCCCCTGCTCCCCATGTCTGGTGCAGTGGGACCCCTGAACCCCTCTTCTCAGGCAGGCACCAACCCTTTCCTTTGAACTCTGCCCTTGTCTGCTCAGCTCTCACTTCTGGCACCTTCTTCCCTCCTTCCTGGAAGCAGTTTCCATGTCTCTTCCCCTTGCTTCTCTGCCTCTATGCCCCGGTCAGCCGCTGGCAGCTGACCAGAGCTTTTCCCACCCCGTGCTTAAGGGGCTGGGACAGTGGACAGGGGCACTGCCCCCACCCCACTTAGGTCAGTATGAATGTTGCCTGGATGCTTGGTTCCCTGTCCTGCCTCAGGAGTGAAAGAGGGTCTTGGGAGCTCAGGGAAAGGCCATCACAGGAGCCAGCATCCCCCAGGTTTTGTTTGGGCTGGAGGAGTGACTTTCCCAGCTCCATCTATCCCTTGAAGGGGCTCATGGATGTATGTATGTGTGGGGGGCTCCGACACCACAAGTACTGTAGTGCATAGCACAGAAGAAGCCTGGTGACCAGAAGCCTTTTGGAGCCATGGCAATGGTCCCAGAATAAATACCTGAACTAGCACGATAGAGCCGAGTTGTGCTTGTGACCTTCTTATGGTGGCGAGCAGTTCTGTTGTGAATGTCTCTCCATGAAAGAGGAGGAGGGGGCGAGGCAAGAGAATTCCTTCCTTGGATCCCTCTCCAGGACCCATCTCCCAAAGCCTATAGAAGCAGGAAGGGGAGGGAAATGGGATCCCCAACAGAGAGGTCAGCTCTTGGGTTTGCATAAGCTGGGCGTGTCTCTCTTAGAAAGCTTGACCCACAGAGATGCTTCCTCTCGGTTGGGTCTCCAGTTGTTCAGAGCCTGAATTTCACTCTCTAATTCATAGGGATTCTTAGAATTAGAAGAAACTTCAGATTATCAGGGGTAAAAACCTTGGGAGATGGATAGGGTGGAGACAATGCAAGAAAAGTAGAAGACATTCTCCCTCATTCCAAGTAACTACAGGGGAGCTCGACATGAACACCAGAAAACTTGAAGCGTTCCATGTGCTCATCACATGAGGATTCTCCCCTTCAGAGAACACGGCAGTCTGTCTGGATCTTCTCCTCTTGGGTGACTCTGGTCCAAATCCTGCTGTAAATCCTCTGTTTATCCACTCAGTATGCTGGAGGATTGCCTCTAGCTCTTTTAATATATTTCATAGCTAACTATTCAACTGCATTATTCATTCAACAAGTATTTATTAAGTGACTGCTCTGTGCCAGGCAGGCACTCTGCTAGTTACTGGGAATAATACAAAGGAAAAAAAAACTTGACACATTCCCTGCCCTCAAGGAGTTTTCGCCCTGTGGGAGAAGAGGGTGAGGAAGTGGGGAGGGGGACAAATTGTACACAGATAAGTACTTACAGTATATACATATATATGTAATTTGGGGAGGGGAACAAGATATACAGAGATAAGTAATTACAATATAGCTATATGTAATTTGGGGGCAACAATGTATATACAGATAAGTACTTACAGTATATTAACTGGTGAGAACGAAGTGCACACAGATTAATTACAATATATCTATATGGATATAGATATCTATGTAATTTGAGAGGGGAACAAGGGACATAGATAAGTAACTACAATATAGCTATATATACATAAACATGTACTTTGGGGGGACAAAGTATGCACAGATTAATTACTATATTTGTGTGTATATATATATATATATATGTAATTTAGAGGGGAATAAAGTGTCCACAGATAAGTAATTATAATATATCTACATATCGTATGTATAATTTGAGGGGGAAACAAAGAATACACAAGTAATTACAATGTATGTATATACATACACACATGTATGTATGTATGCATGTATGTATTTTGATGGGGGAGGGGAGGAATTAAGGATGGGCCTTACATAGGAGATGACATAAGCTGGGCCTTGAGGGGAGTAAGGGATTCTAAGAAAGGATGAGGAGGAGGGAGAGCATTCCAGGCATGGGGCCCAGCTTGCCCAAACGTATGGCATTAGATGATGGAATTTTGTGTGTAAGAAATAATAGCAAGTCAGCCAGGTAGGGTGGTCTATAAAGTCGCCTGCGTCCTTCCCTAGTCTGGTCTCTTGTGTGCTGCTTGTCACCATGTAGTCCTTGTTGAGTACCCGTCACAGCCTGGTTATACTCATTGTCTCTTGGTCCACCCATAGTTTGGATTCCTTGGCCATCATGCCATGTTCTAAGCTTCACAGCCACCCAGCATCACTAGCAACTGAACTGCTATAGTGCAATTTTCCACACATGATCCAACCCACTCTCTTATTCAAATCTTGGCCCAGACTGCCATCCAGCTGCAGGGCTGTATAAGATGTATGTCATGATGAACTAACTCAATGACCTGTCCATCTGGTAGCATGGGTAGCATGTATCCTTTAGCCACACAAGCCAGCAAAATACCAAGTGTATTGCTTTAAGAGTTCATAGATCCAGAACTGGAACGTCAAAAGTGATCTCATCCAACATCAGAGAGAATTTGAACTCAGGCCTCGTGGCTCCAGAGCCAGTATTACTTCCACTGTACTAGGAAAGGGCACTAAGGGCTACAGAAATGAGCAAGATTTCATGAAGGAAAGTGGACCCTGAGCTTGGCCATGAAGGGCAGGGAGGCCAGACCCAAAGAACACCATTAAAGGACTTAGAGGCAGGTTTGTGGCCAAGTGTCCCAGGGATCTCTTTTTGGCCCCATGTCCTTTAATCACAGATTTGAATGAATTCCTAGAAAGCCTGCCTATATGAAATCTGTAGATAATACAAAGTTGGGAATGATAGCTATCATGTAGAAAGAGTCAGAATACAAAGAGAAGGTGACATTAAAAGGATGAGCTTTATCTAAAGAAGATGAAATTTAATGTCTCTATAGGGTTATTACTATCTTCTCATTGTAGTAGCTGATAGGGTTTTAAAGCATGCAGAGGCTGCAGCAGAGATCATCAGGCCCAGATCTGCTGGACTGGGGCACTCCCAATACTGCTGGACATATGCTCCATTCTCACAGATGAGGAGGCCAAGGCTCAGAGAAATTCAGTCATTTGCTCATTGTCACATAGCTTGTCAGTGCCAGAGGTTGGATTTAAACCCAGACTCCTAGTCCAGGACTCTAACCAGTATTCCGTGATGGTGTTGGTGAGTCTAGACATCTGAAAAAGAGATGGGCTTTCATAAAAACAATGAGGGGTTTGATTTCCATGAAACCTGATAAGATTTGTATGAACTGATTCAGAGGGAGAATGATTTATACAGTTACAACACTGTAAAAACAAGCAACTTTGAAAGACTTAAAAAGTCTGATCGATGAAATGACCAATCACATGACTCCAGAGGATAAAGCTTACTACCCCATGTCTTGATAGAGAGACGGCATACTCAGAGTGCAAAATAAGACATTTTTTGGAAATAGCCAATATGCTTTGTTACAAGGATTTTGTTTTCCCCCCTTTGATGGGAGGGTATGGGAGGGAAAATAAAATTTTGTTAATTAAAAAATAAAATTTAATTGTTAAAGATTTGGGACTTTTAGCTTAGCGTGAGTTCACAGTATGATATGGTAGTAAAAAAAAAAAATGCCACCTTAGGCTACATTGTGAGGAATCCTGTGCAGGATGAGGGAGGTGCTGTCACCCACTACTTTTCCCTAAGGATTAGGTTCAGTTTTGGGTTCCACTCTACTTAGCCCTAGTCAGAATACATCTAAGCACTGAGTTCACAGTTTGAGGTGTCATATTTTAGGAAGGACTTTGACTAACTGGAGAGCATCCAAAGAGGGGTGACCAGGCTGGAGAAGTTGTTTTGTGACCATGCCATGTGAAGATTGGTAAAAAGATACGGGGATGTTTAGCCTAGAGAAGAAAAGTCTTAGGGACAACATCCTATCTTCAAGTAATTGAAGGGCTGGCCTGTGAAAGAGAATTAGATTATTTCTTCTTAGAAACACTGTGAGAGGAGGAATCACAGAGAGGTAGACTTGGGCTTAGTGTAAGGAAAAAGTTCTTAACAATTCTAATTTCATGTCCCTCTCTAAATCTGGGGTCCTATGACACATCTCCAGGATACTCATCTTCCTCCATTGGTCTATATTAGTCTATCCTTCCTTTGGGTGGGGCACAGGTGTAGGCAATAAAGACATTGGGATATCCCTCCCAAACTGGCTATGGGACTTTGAGAGGGTGCTAGACTGCATTGGTAGAAGGAGTTCCCTAGGGGCAGCTAGGTGGTGCAGTGGATAGAGGATGGGCCCTGAAGTCAGGAGGTCCTGAGTTCAAATATGACCTCAGACCGAATACTTCACACTTACTAGCACTAGCTGTGTGACCCTGGGCAAGTCACTTAACCCCACTTGCCTTAAAAAAAAAAGGAGCTTCCTATATCAGTGAAATCAGGGGCTTACTCTCTATCCCTGTAGATTGAAATGGACCACTTGGGAAAGTCAATGACCCCTCTGTGAAGAATTTAAAGCTACTTTTAGAGAACTTCATAGAAGGAATTCTAGATCAGGATTTTTATGGAACTACATGGGCTCTGAGGTCACTTCCAACTTCAAGATTCTGTGATTTGGATAGGTGGAGGAGATGAAGCTAGGCATTCAGGCAGAGGTATAAAAAAAGCAAGGGGCCACTTGGCCTGTTCTCTCTTCCCTCAGGGTTGTCTTTCTTCAACCTCTTACTTTCCCTATCTAAGGCTCAGTTTACTCCCATGTAAAATGAGGGCTTGGACTAAATGATCCTTCCCAGCTAGAAATCTTAGAATCCTAATATTGCCCTATGACCTGACCCTTTGGCTTCTGGTTAGGCTGGTCCAACCACAGCTGTGTTCTGGAGGCTCTCAGTGAGAAGCAGTGAGGTATCATTTGACTTGCAGTTAGTCGGACGTCTTGGGTTCGAATCTTGACTCTGATACTTACTGCTCGCATAACCTTGGGCGAGTCACCTAACTATTCAGGTTTCGATTTCTTCAGATGATCTTTGTGATCTCTGGGATCTATTCCGTCCAGCTCATAGCTTTTTTCTCCTCCCTTCTTCAGTCCCTCCCATCCCACCCGCAATCCCATTCTAGGCCACCGGAGGGAGCACGGACACCAGGGATGAACGCTCGCCGAAGCAAGCTCTCCTCACTCGGTCTGGGAGCGCAGGCGGTTGACCAAGCGCGGGACCGAAGCTGGCTCCAGAGTCCCAAGGTGGAAGGAGGTGGATGATTGGTGAAGGTTGGTGACGGCGTAGACCCCGGCCTCAGCTCGTAGGCCAGATCTTGGAAGTTGGAAGTTCTGCCCCTGCGATGCGCAGCCCCGGGGCGCTGGAGGGGCAGGGTGCAGCAGGGCTTGGGGCTGAGCTGCGGCTGGCCCGGTCTTGGTCCCTTGGCTCCGCCTCCTTGAACGAGGCCCAGCCCGCTGACCGGGATCCCCGCTGGGCAGGGTACCCTTTTCCCTAACCTAGGGCCGCCATGCTCCGTGGCTTCCGTAGCCTCCTGGGCCTCTGCATCCCACAGTCCTGGAGGGGCCGGGGCTGGACTTCGTCGCAGGAACCTGCAGGTATCCTCAGGACCACTTCAGGGGAGGGGAAACAGCTTCTCGTGGCCCGCACCCTCTGGCTCCAGGACGGCCCCAGGTTAAATTTCTAGTCTGCTGGGGCCTTTCCACCCCTCAGCTGTCTGGTGTGTTGTTTCCCACTAAGATCCATTTCCCCTCCCACCTCTTTTCATGCTCATCCTCGCCCCTCCATCCCTCACTCCCACCCATGCAAGTCCATAATAATCATGTGGGCATTTAGAGGTCATGGTCTGATCTGAGACCCCTTGGGGCTCCAACTAGAAGTATCTTCTCTCTTTCCTCTCTGGTCCTTAAAAAAAAAAGGCACAGGATTTATAGTTGGAAGGGACCTTCAGAATCACCTACAGGCATACCTCATTTTATTGCACTTCTCCTTATTGCACTTTGAAGATATTTCAGTTTTTTTACAAATTGAAAGTTTGTGGCAACCCAGGGTTGAGCAAGTCTGTCTGTACCATTTTTCCAACAGCATGTGCTCACATTGTGTCTCTGTGTCACATTTTGGTAATTCTCACAATATTTCAAACTTTTTCATTATTATTATATTTATTATGATCAGTGATCTTTGATGTTACTATTGTAATCATTTTGGGGCTCTACAAACCTGCCCATATAAGACAGTAAACTTAATAAATGTGTGTGTTCTTACTATTCCACCTACCCTCCCTCTCCTCTGGCCTCCCTGTTCCCTGAGACTCAATATTGAAATTAGGCCAATTAATAATCCTACAATGGCCTCTAAGTGTTCAAGTGAAATAAAGAGTCAATGGATTGGCAGACTTCGCTGTCTTATTTTAAGAAGTTGCCACCAGCCACCCCAACATTTAGCAACCTCCACCCTGATCAGTCAGCAGCCATCAACATAGAGGCAAGACCTCCAGCAGCAAAAAAAATTACAACTCGCTGAAGGTTCAGATGATATCATTTTTGGCAATAAAATATTTTGAAATTAGGGTATGTACATTTTTTTAGACATAATACTATTGCACACTTCATAGAATACAGTATTGTGTAAATATAACTTTTATATACACTGGGAAACCAAAAAATTTATGTGACTCACTTTTTTTTGCAATATTCGCTTTATTGGGGTGGTCTGGAACTGAACCCACAATATCTTGGAGGTATGCCTGTAGTCCAAACCCTTTGTTTTACATCTGAAGAAACTGAGGCTGAGCCAGAGAAAGGAAATGACTTGTTCAAGGTCATTTGGGTAGTAAATAGTGGAATTGGAAGGATAAACCTCCATCTTTTATGACTTCGAATCTAGATCTCTTTCCTAGTTCCCTTAGAACTATTAGTGGGACTCCTTTAGGGTAGCTTCTTTCTATGTAACTTGTCCCCATTTCCAGATTTCTCTAGGCCTGATCTTTTCCCCTTGCTTCCAGGATACCCCACCATCGCCAACATCCAACTCCCCTTTCTATTAATCATTTCCAGTTTCTGAGACCCCTTCCATCTGGAAATCTGTGGTCCTATGATCTGTATCCAACTACTCATCTTCCTCCATTGATCTACAGTAGTCTATCCCTCTTCCCTTGGGTGGGATGGGGGATTGGGAGGGGAATATAAACATTGGAATGTTCTTCCCAGCACTGACTCTCCTGCCTTGTACAATCACAGATTCATAGATCTTGAGCTAGAAGGGGGCCTCAGAGTGCCCCCATCTAGTCTAAGCCCCTCGCTTTATAGATGAGGAAATCGAGAACACCAAAGGTATTCATAGCCACACAGGTAGTAAGCGTCAGAAGCAGGCTGTGAACCCTGGTCTTGTGACTCCATAGCCAGAGCTCTTTCCACTTGTACCATGATGACTGGGGACTGCCTGTCTCAAGTGCTCTGTTCTGTTCTGAGTGTTCCTGCGGAGAAACATTGGGTCTCTAGTCGCAATATGGGGGAGGGAACAGAATCCCTGAGTTCTACCCATTGTGACAACTCTTGTCTCACAAGTCACCATCCATACCTACCATCTGGGATGAAGCTGTAGGGAGCCTAGCCTAGAAAAGGGAACCTCCATGAGTCACCTTTCCTCACCCCCTCAAAAACATAAGGGGGCTTCTAGAAACCAAGGCTTATTGACAGGTCCAGAAAGGTAGGTCTGGTTTATGGTAGAGGAATGGGGCTAGCCCGGGAGCTCAGTGGGGGAAAAACAGGAAACTGAATGTAAGGAGGGTTTAGGAGTACACTGTTGGCCGTTTCCTAGCCTTTATTGGTTGTTCCTTCCCTGAACCCCCCAGCATATATTCTTTCACTCTTTGCTCACTGATGGGTACTTTGGTCAGGGGCACATCAGTAAGTGGTCCTAGTACTATGGCCACTGGAGCAAAGGATCATCGACAAAGTCATACCCAGACCCAGCTTCAGGTGCCCAACCGTCTGATCCATGAGAAGTCACCTTACCTACTACAACATGCCTACAACCCTGTGGACTGGTGAGAGCTCCTATCACTTCCTCTCCTCAAATCCCCACAATTCCCCTCATCCCACCCCATGTGTGGATGAAGGACTCACTTTGAGCTTCTTCTACCCCTCAATCCTCAATCTTTCTTCCTCTCTCTTTTATCCAAAGGACTGGTGAGGGACTCCCCTCCTTCACCTGTCCCCACCAGCACATATACCCTTCTCCCTCCTTGCTTGTCCCATTACTCCCACCTCCACAGAGGGTAGGAGAAAGTCAGCCCATCTCCCTGTTGCCCCAACAATGTCTATCTTTTCTACATTCTCCCACAACTCATAATCATTCCCACTCCCACCCCCCATGAACCATTGAATGATACCTCCTCTACCTGAAGCCCAAGATTCATTGTCTCTTTCTCCAATTTGTCTCTAGGTTCCCATGGGGACAAGAAGCTTTTGATAAAGCCAAAAATGAAAACAAGCCAATTTTTCTTTCAGGTAATATCCTTCCCCATCCTACCCTTTAGACAGGACTAGGAAATGGTCAACTTTAGACTCTAGAGTGGAGGGTGATTACTATACGAAGATGTTCCTTAGGATAAGTTGCCCCGATGAGTCACTGGTTTGAGCCAGCCAGCTGGGAGGACTTCAACCTTCTATCCTGTCCAGTGGGACTATAGTTAGCTGCCAACGCAGACTATACTTGACTCTCCCACGTGACAATCCATGATTGATTCTCTTAGATTATTCTTATCTAAGCTCTTGCTACCCACCAACCCTGGCCAGAACTCATCAATTCCTCCACCTTGGCTCCTCGTGGCTTCCATTGATCCCTCTAACCAATCGCCAGTGGGCCTTTACAATGCCTCTACATTTCTGACCATTCCACTACATTCCCCACCCCAGGTAGAATGGAAGATGCTCAAAGGCATAGACTGTTTCATTATCTCTAGCACCTAGTAGAGTCTGGCATATAACAAGTGCTTAATAAACATTGAATTGGATTGACTGTGGTCCAATGTGACTAGCCCTTATTGACTATCCTCTCTGGTCAGTCCTCACTGATCTCCCTATTACAACTTTATAGGGGGATCTGGTCAATCCCCTTCTGGACAGCCCTTAATGACCACTGCCACACATACATACACTGTCTGGTCATGGGTCTAGTTGGCTATTCAACTTGTCACTGGTGTCATGTGATGGAGGAAGAATCATTTCGGAATAAGGAGATCGGACACATACTCAGCGAGGACTTTGTGAGTGTGAAGGTGGATCGAGAAGAGCGTCCTGATGTGGACAAAGTATACATGACCTTTGTGCAGGTGAGAGGCCTATGAGTGGGTCTCTTGAGAGGCCAGGAGGCTGCTAAAGGCTGCCCCCTAATTCTCTGCTCATCCACTTCCCCAGGCCACCAGCAGTGGTGGGGGCTGGCCCATGAATGTGTGGCTGACCCCTGACCTCCAACCATTTGTAGGGGGGACATATTTCCCCCCTGAGGATGGACTAACACGTGTTGGTTTCCGAACTGTCCTCCTGAGGATCCGTGATCAGGTAGACACATGATACATGTAGGATAGAGGGTTGCAGGTGGGGGAGGGCTGTGAAGGTAGAAAAAAGAGTGTGATTGGATGGGTTGGATGGGTGCATGTAGGGAAGGTGAGAGACAGATAGAATGGCACAAGATGGGTTTTGAGAGGGAGGATATGGAAAAAGTTTGACATAGAAAAAAGGGGAGGGTTGTGGGAAGAGTTTCCTGTGCTCCACATAACTATTCCCGGGATTCCTTCCCAAACAGTGGAAACAAAACAAGGCAATGCTATTAGAAAACAGTCAACGGGTCACCGCCTCCCTGTTGGCCAGGTCCGAGATCACTGTGGGCGACCGAGAGCTGCCCCCCTCTGCCTTAGTAACCAGCCAGCGATGTTTCCAGCAGCTAGAAGAGGTCTATGATGAAGAGCATGGCGGTTTTGCAGAGGCCCCCAAATTTCCCACGCCTGGTCAGTGGTTCCTGTTCCCTTCCCCCTATACTTGACATTTATTCATCTCCTGTTCTCCCCAAGATGTTCATTGGCCCACTTCTGTGCCCATCCTACGTCCCATTGGGCCCTCCAACCATAAGGGATCTTGGGTTTCTTTTTAACTGAGCCCAAACTCTCATCTCTGAGCCCCCTCTCCCTGCAGTGATCTTAGGCTTCCTGTTTTCTTATTGGGTCACTCATCGAATGACCTCTGATGGTTTTCGAGCCCAGCAAATGGCCATGCACTCACTGAAGATGATGGCAAATGGAGGCATCCGGGACCATGTGGGACAGGTGAGAAGAAGCAGATTGGGCAGGGCTGAGTGTATCAAGTGGGCTTGGTCATGTTTTGAACCCTAACACCTTTCTTGGGGTTAGGGTTTTCACCGCTACTCCACTGACCGTCAGTGGCACATCCCTCACTTTGAGAAGATGCTCTATGACCAGGCCCAGCTGGCAGTAGCCTACATACAGGCCTTCCAGGTAACCCCTGACATCCTATTCCCATGGATATCAAGGTCATTTCTGATTTCAATCATGCCCAGAGACTTCCAGGTGACCCATGACTTAACCTGCCTCATGCACCAGATGTTGAGGCAAAGTTTGAATCTTTTGAATAGCTCAGTGGCCCTCCCCCATTTCCCAAGGCCATCCAGGTCACCTCAATCTTCAGTCTCTTGAACAGTCCCCTGCAGGTCTCTTTAAAGGGATACCAAAGCCATGATCTCTTCCTTTTGACTTCTGTGAATTTTCCCTGCCTTCCCCAAGATATCAACACCTCCCTCTTCCCTCTCCCCATCCCCACTCTGTAGATTACTGGAGATGAATTATTTTCTGATGTTGCCAAAGGCATCCTACAGTATGTGAGCCAGAACTTGAGCCACCCGGTGAGTGGACATGGGAGGGTATGGGATAGGGCAAAGGAAGCCTCTTCTGCCCTGTTCCTAGACACAGATTTGTAACAGAACCCACACCCCTCCATCTCCCCATAGTCTGGAGGCTTCTACAGTGCAGAGGATGCAGATTCTGTGCCTGAGGGGGAGGTGAAGCCCAAGGAAGGAGCCTATTACCTGTGGACAGTGGATGAAATCAAAGACCTACTTCCAGAGCCTGTGGAAGGCACCACTGAGCCATTGACTCTTGGTCAACTCTTCATGAAGCATTATGGGGTTACAGAGACAGGCAACATCGGAGGCATCCAGGTGAAGGCCCTAGGGTGTGTGTGTAAACATACAAATGAGGCAATGCATGCCCAATGTGGGCATAACTTAGGGAACTACAGAGAAGGTCACAGGTGAGATTATAGATGACATCAGTAAGGGATGGCCATAATGGAAGACCCATGAGAGAGGCCACGAAAGGGTACCACTGAGAGAGACCCTGAGTGGACAGGGATGAAATGGCCATGATGAGGGAATCCCTGGAGGGCACAAGTAAATGTGACCATGAGAACACAAGTAAAAGAAAGTCATAGGGGCATAAGTGAGAGGACTCCAGAGGGGCACAGGTAAATGAGGTCATGGAGAAACAGGTGGAAGGACCATGGGGACACAGGTAAAAGGAGTTCATGGTGGGCACAGGTAAGGAGACCATTGAGGGTGCAGATGTGGTAGGTAATAGGGGACACAGGCAAGGGAATTGTGAAGGATACAATTGAGAGGGCCATAGGTGAAGGTACTTTGCCATGCTTTGTCTCTAGGCCCTTCAAGGAGATCTCTAAATACCAAGGCATGTAGGTCTAGAGTCCAAGTCAACGTAAGGATGATACAGGTTGGGACAACAGGGTCCTTTTCTCCCCTGACTCCAAAGACAGAGCCATGATGAGATGCCCACCCTCACCCCCAATTTGGCAGCTTCCATGGTGTAGAGGGAACAAATTCTATACCTGATGGACAGGGAGATGAAGTTCAGGGAGAGAGCCGAGATGAAGTTCAGGGAGAGAGCCAAACCTAGGGACAACAGGCAGGATCCAAAAGTCCCAAATTCCAAGGCGTGTTGATAGACCTAGAGTCTTATTAATGGGGATACTATCCCAAGCCTGACGTGTGTGTCCCTTAGGACCCCCATGGAGAACTGGAGGGCCAGAATGTGCTGACAGTGAGGTACTCAATGGATCTCACTGCTGCTCGATTTGGCCTGGAAGCGGAGACTGTGCGGAAGCTGCTAGATACTGGGCGTGAGAAACTCAAACAGATCCGAAAACGTCGATCTCAGCCCCGACTGGACATCAAGATGCTTGCTGCCTGGAATGGTGGGGGATGGGTTGGGGTTGGGGGGTGGGGAGGAGCAGTCTGCCAGATGCTGGCTACTTGGAATGGGGATAGCTTTTGATCACTTCACTCCATACACTAATACCAGAGAGAATGACTGAATCCCTGTGGCTTCCTTCCAGGGCAGGAAGGAGGAGCAGATAGAATGAGGGGATTAGAAATGGGCTGATGGGGCTGATGAGAAGGGCATAAATCATAGACTCATAGAATGTCAGAGCTAAAAGAGAACTACAGAGAATACCTCCTAGTCCAGCTCCCTCATTTTGCAGATGGGGACACAGAGACACAGAAAGAGGAACTATATAAACAATTACCGTTATCCTTCCACATCTCGGGGGGTGGGGTTAGGGGCACAGTGTCCTCCACAATCTGGAAAATATGCATAAATTTTTTTTCTCTTCATACCAAAGAAGGTCTGAATTTTTTATTTTCTTTTATGGGGTGTTTATAGTACCTTAGTGTAAAATTAGTATCTGGTCATAGGCTCTGTGCTGTCTGCTGGCCTTCACGTGTCCTCTGTGGCTTCCACAAAACTCCCCCAAAATTCCCATTTAATTTCTTACGCCAAGCCTCAATATATCGAAACTGCAATGGGCAAAGTTGCTATGCAGAAGGGATAACTGTAAAAAGTGTGGTAGAGTGGAAAGAATGTTGGATTTGGAAGTATGAGAACCTGGGTTTGATTCCCAGCTCTGCTACTACCCCATGTCACCTCTGCGTCTCAGTTTGCTTACTGATAAAATGAAGGCATTAGATAAGATGACTTCTGAGGTTCTTTCCAGTTTGAAATTTGTGATCCTTATGACTCCTTCACACACACACCCAAACCCCTACTTCTCTCTCTCATGTCTTTCTTCCTTTTCTTTTTCTCCTTTCAGGACTGATGGTATCTGGCTTTGCAGTAGCAGGGGCTGTGCTGGGCAAAGAAGAGCTGATCAACCAGGCCATTGATGGGGCCAAGTTTTTGAAGAGGCATCTCTTTGATGTCAGTAGTGGGAGACTTCTTCGGGGGTGCTATGCAGCCGTTGGGGGAACTGTGGAGCAGAGGTAAGGATCCAAACAGAGAAAGGCAGTAGGCAAGGTTTGGGTTCTCCACAGAGTGATGGGTAGGGGCAAAGTTTGGGGTAGAAGAGCAGCTCAGATGGGCAGTACTGAGAATTTGGGGAAGATTCCAAGAATCCAGAGGGGTTTGGAGGAACTCTACTTTCATCTGGTCTCCCTTTAGAGGATGGAAATACAGTTGGACATATTGGGAAAGGGAAGACACCTTAATATCTTCTCCACTTCCCCAAAGCAAGACAGAATGGTGTATACTCCCCCCTTAGGAATTGGGGCATGCTCTTCCTAGAGCAGAAGTTTTTAATCTGGGGTCCTAGGTTTCAGAGGGTTAATGACCTTGAGTGGGAAACAAAGATTACATCTTTATTTTCACCAATCTCTAAAATTTAGCATTTCCTTTCATTATGAATTATTTTTTAAAAAAAATTATTCTGAGAAAAGTCTGTAGACTTTACCAGATCATTAAAAGAGTCCATGACACAAAGTCAAGAACCTCTGCCCTTAAGCATGCTAATTGGCCATTCCCTCACAACCTTATTGTTCCCTTCCCTCTTTCTTATCTCCCTTGCCCATCTCCCATCTTCTCTCATCCCCCTAGTTCCTCACAGTTCTGGGGCTTTCTAGAAGACTACGCTTTTGTGATCCGGGGTTTGTTGGACTTGTATGAAGCCTCCAGGGAATCTGCATGGCTGGAATGGGCACTAAGGTTGCAGGAAATACAGGATAGACTGTTCTGGGACAGCCAAGGAGGAGGCTATTTCTGCAGCGAGGCTGAACTGGGGGGCAACCTTCCTCTTCGGCTCAAAGATGGTCAGTAAGGGGAAAGTGCAAGGGAAGTCAACCAGGAGAGCCCTAGGTGGAGTTCCCCTGGAAAGGCAGTGCCATATAGTAGAGAGAGCTTTAGACTTGGAGAGATCCAGATTGGTAGAGATCTGGATTGGAATCCCACCTCTGGTGACTAGGGAATCACTTAATCCCACCAAACCTCAGCTGTAAAGTGGGGATAATTCATAATTATATCAGTAGTCCTTGCTTCAGAGGATTGTTGGCAGTATTGAATAGAATAATATTTTCATAGGGTTTCAGAAACTTCCAAGCCCTTAATACACATTGGTCATTCCATTTATATGAGATTATAGCTACTAGAGGTGGCATGGTAGGATGGATAGGAGGTCATCCTAAAGTCAGAAAGACCCACTTCTGACCCAGCCTGACTTGGGGATCCTGGTCAGCCCCTGTCATGTAACATCTCGGTGCTCTAAGCAATGCTCTTAAGACTCTTAAATTGCAGAGAAGACACCAAATTACATACGTACAGGGAGTTTCCCCACCCCAGAGTCCCCTATACCAATAAATCACTAGCTTAGTCACTATTCTTAATATTATACCTAAATACACACACACACACATCATATGTATATATGTATGTGTGTATATGTATACACACATATATATTTCCTATAAGGTGAAAATATGTGTATATACATATATAATATACTTACATATATACACATAGTCCTATAAGAAGGTGGGAATATTTTCCTTGTGATTTCATATGTGGGGTTTGATTCCAGATTAGGGTATACACCTTTGAAAGAGATCAGAAGGCCACTCCTCATAGGCATACCCCTATCTCATCTCCCTTCTTTTCCCCTCTCAATGCCTTTGCCCCCAGACTCCCTGCAAATGGAGATACCAGGGAGGGGCCAGTTCCAGGTCCCTCTCCAGGGCTCCATGACAAGCCCTTTCTTCTTCCTTTCCACTCTCCCAGATCAGGATGGCTCAGAGCCCAGTGCTAACTCGGTGTCTGCCCACAACCTACTGCGGATTCATAGTTACACTGGCCGAAGGGACTGGATGGATAAGTGTGTCAAGCTGCTGACTGCCTTCTCTGATCGACTTCGGAGGGTCCCTGTGGCACTGCCAGAGATGGTCCGGGCTTTGAGCATCCAGCAGCAGACAATGAAGCAGGTATGGGTGGAGGTGGGATACTGAAAGTACGGAGATCTGGGAGTCAAGGTCAGAGGAGTTAGGGATTCCTTTGGGAGCCTCTAAGTCCAGGAAGCCCAGGAGGGAAGAAGTTGAGAGGGGCAGGGAGGAGCAAGCCCAAGAGACAAGCCTGGACCCCTCTCCTGTCTCGGAGACTTTCATGTATGCTTTTGCCTGCATCAGCACATGATTGCTTATGTATTTGCACATGTATGTATGTTATTGAGGTATGTGTACCTGTGTGCCTATGTGTGCAATTGTATGTTTTTGTATCTGCATCTGCATATGTCTACAAGCGTGTGTGTCTATGTGCATATACATGTCTATGGTTGTACCTGCACCCCATTTGTTTGTGAGTTTAAGATATGGGTATGTCTGCGTGTATCTGTGTGTATGCTCATAGCCATGGCTGTGATGGCCAGCAGCATTTTGGCTCTGCCCTAATTACCAAGGATTGCATTAGTTTATAATCACAGCAGCTGGTCCAGACTCTCCTCATTCTTGGCTTTCCTCCCCTTGCTTTAAGACACCTGGGATTCCTCTCTTGAGGGCTGACCCTCAGTGGGAAGGGGAGGGAAGGAGAACCACAGCCAGAGAACAAGGGAGTAGCAGTGTAGGAATTTCAAATGGGGCCTTGGGTCTTCAAGATCATCAGGTAATCCACCCCACACTCTCAACAGATTGTCATCTGCGGGAGCCCCCAGAGTCAAGACACCAAGGCTTTGGTCGACTGTGTCCACTCAATCTATATGCCCAACAAAGTAAGCCTGATATTCTCCTTTTCACCCCATTTTCCATTAAACTCCACCAGCTTAGCCATGGGAAACCTCATTCTCTGGTCCCATCAAGTTGTTGGGGTTTTTTTTGGGGGGGGGACCTATGGTCTCTCCACTATAGGGAACACATCATGAAGAAAAATTCCCTTTATCTATGCAGTTCAGCAGCTATTCTGCAATTTAGAATCTTAGAGAATGGCTTGGGATTCAGACAGGTTAGTTAAGTGACTTGCCCTGGGTCATAAAGCAAATGTGTGTCTGAGTCTGGATGTGAACCCAGTTCTTCCCCAAGTCCAGGGTCAGCTCTCTATCCACTAGACTTGATGCTTTTCATCAAACCTAGTAGGGGAGAAATAAGAAATAAACCTGAGATTACTGGTGAATAAATGAGTTGTTGCTCATTGAATTAATAATGGTTCCTCTGTGGGGATCTCCAGTGAATCCCTGCCCCTCTCTGGACCTCAGTTTCCTCATTTTTCCATTGAGATCATTGGACTAGGTCATCTCTAAGGTCCTTTTCCAGCTTTGAATCTCTGATCTTGTGATGAGGTGAGATGGAGAAAGGGGCTGAAACATGGACTAGCTGGGACCTATTCCCCCTAGCCAGCATCACCTGCTCCTTCTGAGCTCTGTCCCTCCTTACATCAGGTGCCACTGACTCACTCCAGAACCTCTCCTCCATCACCTGCTTTTCCTCTGTCCCAGGTGCTAGTCCTCTATGATGGAGAGCCTTCCAGCTTCCTTGCCCGACAGTTACCATTCCTCACCAGGCTTCAAAAGGTAGAAAGCCAAGCCACAGCTTACGTATGTGAAAATCAGGCTTATTCCTTGCCTGTCACAGAACCTGCTGAACTTCGAAAACTGTTGCTCCTGTGAATGACTGATCTCTGATCTTGGGCCCTTGGGGCTCTGGGAGGAGTCTTTGAGCATCCAATCTATAGATGAACCCAGAAGGAGAGGGCAGTCAAAAGTGAGGCACTGACTCAACAGGAGCCCTGCATCATCTATTAACCCATGGTGACCTCACAGGGTCATGGGTGATTCTCCCTCCTGATTCCTACCTATCCTACTAACCCTAAGGTGACTCCATGGACTCCATGGAATAAACCCCTGGGCCCCAACAGTTTTTTGCAGTGACCTTGGGGTCAACTTGGGGAACTCCTCTTGTGGGAAGAGGAGGAGGGAGGGGGTATTTTAAAATCCTAGTCCCTGCCCCTGAGAGTGCAAGAAGATTCCAAGTCCATTGACTCACCATCCCAACCCTTGGGGGTGAACCACTTGAGTTTACACTCCACACATTTACACTCCACACACTCACTCATCTACTCACCCTACTGGTGCTTCTTCCTCTTAAGATCCACCTCCTTTAGTTATCCATGCATCCATTCATCAAGTCACAGAACATCAAGGTGGAGAGGGACCCCAGAGGTCATAGAATTTAGAACTAGAAGGGACCTAGTCCATCCAAGCCTTCCAATGATATGGAATTCCCTAAGTTCCTGAGATAGCCCATTCCATTTGGGGACAACTCTGATTACTAGGAGGTTTTTCCTTCTATCAGGCAGAGATCTCCAATAACTCCTGCCCAGTGTCCTTAGTTCTGACCTCTAAAGCCACGTAAAACAAGTCTCTTGCATTCCTGTCTGATGCTTCTCAACACCTATTGTGACTACAAGTTGGGGGAAACAGAGGCTGGGTGGACAAAGCCAAGTCAAGCCCAGGGAGAAGGACAAGATCAGTAGAAGCAGGATGAGGACTCAGGTGTCTCATGTCCTGGATTTTATACTCTGGAAATTCTAAAAGAAAGATAGAGCCTAGGCACAGTGGCACAGTGCATGAAACACTCGTTTTGATGTCAGAAGATTTGTGTTCACATCTTCATTCCACCACTTATTTATTACCTGTGTGACCTTGGATAAGAACCCTAACCTCTCTCAGCTTTCTTTTCTTCATTTGTAAAACAAAGGGATTGGACTAGATTGGTCCCTTTCAGCTCCAAAGCTATATAATCCTATGCTCAAGGTGCCCAGGAAGGGAGGGGTTCATGGAAAAAGTATTTCTCCCTTGCAGCCTTCCCCCTACCACCACTATCACCACCACCACTACTACCACAAGACTGTTGGAGGCTCAGGCTGGGAAGGAAGAAGTGAAGAGAGGCTTCTTCTGTTTCAATTTCACATTAGAGCTGACTGGGGGTAGAAAGGAGATACTTGAGTGAGAATGACCTTAATCTTCTCCCTACTGGTGCAGAGCCTCTCTCCTTTTCACCCTTAGATTACTTTCTCAGGAGTGGAGTCTTGGCGTTGAACTCAGAGTGGTTGGGGGGTTTGGGGGAGAGGGGGAAAGAACACCTGGCATAGAATGAGAAGAAAAGAGGAAGGACAAAAGGATGTATGGGCCTGAGGAACTCCATGTGTTATCTTTACAGCAAGTCCTTTTCCCCCTTCTTTCTTCATTCTATACTCTTGTGGACCTCAGAAAGTGGGAGTTCCCTTCTTAACATACTTCTCTTTTTTCTGACCCAAGGCTTCAGTAACCATTGTCTTAGGAATTGGATAGGGGTGAGGAAAAGGGCCCTGAGAGTAGAGGGAAGGAGTGCTTGGCTCTTATTCAAGGAAAAGGCTCATAAGCCTTCAGTGAAGGGTTTAGGAAGGTAATCTGTGCCTAACCTCCCATTTCTTTGTGGTTGGATGAATTGGAGAGAGGGGAAGAATAAGATATCCTTATAGAACCCTTTATTTAAAAAAAAAACCTGAATGACCTCATTTGCATATGGCTTGGTGCATTATGGGAAGTGTCCAAATCCTTTCAAGCTGCTGGAAAGGAGGAATCTTAATGAGCTCAGTAACCAACATGTTTCTTTCCCCAAAAGCTTTTCTTCTGCCCTGACATGGCCAACCTGAGATATAGCTTATCCCATTTGCCTTCACCTAACTCAGCCCCATCTTTTCATTCTCAGATCCCTCTCTGATCTGATCTAATGTTTCACATTCAAGAAGTCCTCTTCTGGTGTCTAGCCTCCTGCTTCAGTGTGAGTCCATAATTCTTTCAGTCTGTTGTCCTTACCTGCTTTCTAGCACTGAGCAGGTCTTTCCTTCCCCTTGCCTCTCCCTACTCAGACTCCTGATGTTCTATGCCAGCCTCCACATCATGATGAAAAGCAGAATCCTACTTGACTTGTAGTCAGAAGACTTGGATTCAAATCCCAGTGTGACCTAGGAAAAGTCACTTCACTATTCTGGGAGTCTCTCATTTTCCTTGTAAAATGAAGGGGTTGGGCTAGGTGCTGACCAAGGTCCCACTGATTCTCTAGGAGACCCTAGGTACTCTGCTGAACCCCTTCCTGGGAATTAGGAATAGGTGATAAGTGACCCATAGGTAGGGAAGACAGACTAGGAAATGGTTTATCAGTGTGGCACAGTAGGAAAAACACTTACTCTGAGGTCTAAGACCTGGTTTTGAATGGCAAGCTGTGCCACACACACTTGCTAAGTATCACATCAGCTCTCTGGGCCTCACTTTCTTCCTCTGTAAAACAAAGAGCTTTGACTAAATTATCTCTAGAATTTCTATCTCAAAGTTCTATGATTCTTATGATTTCTAAACATTGTGTGATTTCTTCCCTTCCCTCCCCTCTTTTCTCCTCTTTCCTCTTTTCTCCTCTCCTTTTCTATGCTCTCTTCTTTCTTTGCTTCTCCCCTCCCCTCTCCCACCAAACCAGAAAAGGGAGAACCATAGGACTTTAGACATGGAAGGGTGCTCAGAGGGTGAGTATTCCCTGTAAACAGCACAGGAAGGGATAGCAAATGCGAACAGGGGTTGAGGAGCCAGGTGCAGCACACCAGGGATCTCCAGATAGGAGATAGTAGGAGGGAGTTCTGGAGGAAAGACTGTTGTTGAGTAGCTGTGTGGGGGCAGCTGCAGCCCAGGTTCTCTGTTGGATTGATCTATGATCAGCCTCTCCCATTTATCTGATTGCCCTGTCAAACCTCTTTCCAATTCACTTTGAACTTAAGAGGCCCTGTGATGATGTCAGGAAAAAATGGAGAGTGGGGGGAGTCAAAACTGATAGAGAAGGAGTGTTAGCTGAGTTAAGGTAAAAGGAGAAATAGACAAGAGACAGGGTGGGAGGGCAAAGAGAAGACTGGGCTATCCCTGGAGAGAGTATAGGTTAGGACTAACACAGATGGTCACTGGGGTTGGGGCAGGGGGAATGTCATTGTTCTGCCTGGGCATCTGGGCCCATGGTGCTGACCACTGAGCCCATCTGGAGGGGATTAGGATTATGGCCCTGGCAATGGTCAGCTATCCTCTTTCTGGCCAGACCCCATTCCACGTTGCCAGGAAATGCAGAAAGATGGCTCAAAGGAGGTCTCCAGTGGGGAAATGGGCCGAGTAGACAGCAGAAACAGTGAAAGTATATATCTAGGACATGTCTCACACACCTGCCATATGGAGTTCTGCTTGGCATACCTTTAGTGAATGCCCTCTTGAGTCCCCCAGGGTGCAAACCTTGAGGATAAGCAGAGTTTGGGGAAAGCTGTTTCTTCTCTCCTACACTAAAGTCTCAGGGAAACAGACACAATTTGACACCCTTCACCACCTGCTTCTAAATGTCTTTTCCCCTTCATTGTCTCCTCTTTTTGTCTCTCTTCTTGGGCACAAACTGCTCTCATTTGAAATGCTATCAATTGCACTTTCTATAGGATTTCTATGAGATTTCTACAGGAAGAGATATGAAGTATATTCAAGGTATAGGGGACAATTTAAGCAAAGGCAAGAAGGTGAGAAAGCATAGAATTGCCTGGGGGATACAGAATAAGTGATCAGGTTTGGACTAGTAGTGAGCTGCATATGGAGGAAGTCAGTCTGGAAAGGTAGGTTGGAGCCAGTCTTCCGAGGCCAAAGAATCTGGAATATATTCAGTAGAAAATGGAAAGCTATTGAAGGTTTTTGAGTGAGGCCATGACGTGATCAGAAGCATTTGGAAAATTAGTGTGATTGTGCTGTGTAAGACGGGTTAGAGAAGGGGACACTGGAGACAAGCATCACTCATGGATCTCTATTGCGGCAATTCAGGTTTCAAGTAGGAGAGATATTTGCCTTCAGTTCCATCAATTCACACATTTGGCAACTCCAGTTCTGCCTCCACCCCCTAGTTCATGTCAGCCCACCTGCCTGTGAAATACCACTCTAACTGTGCTTTTAGTCAGAGCTGAATCTGCAGGGAAATTTAAGGTCTTGAGGCTTGTCATTTCCTGGGGGTGAGTATGAGAAGGTCCATCGTCAGGAGATAATGCCCTTCACACTGATCAATAATTATGGATATTGAAGGAAGGTATTTCAGAGGAGGTCCCATGAAGCAAGGGAGAAGAGGGACAAGAAGACTGAAGTGGGGAAGCAAGTCAGATGTCCAACTGGAGTTCACTAACTAGGCTTTTTCCTTCCAGATTTTTGTTAGGGATATTTATTAGCAGTGAACTATGCTTGCAACAAAGACAATCATGATAATGATGGGGAGGAAGAAGAAGGTGGGTAGTGACTAGAAATTCCCAGAAAACTCTAGCCTCTCTTGGAGTTGGAGCTCCTTAAAAGCAGGTAAAGATCCCTATCTGAGTTTTCCATTACAGGTTGGAAAGTGTCTCTTCTCACTGTGTGTCCTTGAGCAAATCAGAGCCTTTCTGGGGCTGAGTTTCCTCATCTATAAAAGGAAGGAGCAAGCTAAGATCTTTGAGGTTCCTTCCAGCTCTAATGCTCTATATATGAGTCTTAAGACTCTAGGACTTACTCCCTTGTTGTTAAATTAGGGGTTACACTAGTTGGTCTTAGAGCTCTCCTATTCTGTCATCCTATTATCTTCCTGAACTTGGCACAGAACTCGGCACCAGCGGACTCTAGATAGGGTTGATAAGGTGGGAAGGAGGGGGTGGGGTGGGAAGGAAGAAAGGGTTAGGACAGTGAAAAGAATGATTTAGGTGGGGGCGAATAATAGCTAAATTTCCTCCGGGCCAAGCTGCCTTGCATGGCCTAGGTCACATCAGTACCGGATCTCCCCTTTTCTCCTTATCATATCCCCCCACCCCACCCGGTGCCCCCAAAGGTGAGCCTACCTACACGAGGGAGCTGCTGAGAATCGGGGCGCAGGGCGGGAGTGGCGACCGCTGCAGGAGGGAGGGAGGGAGGCAAAGAGAGACCGAAAAAGGAAGGGAGGGAGGAAGGGAGGGAGGAAGCTAGCGGCGGTAGTTACCCTCCCCCGGGCGCCGCTGCTCTAAAAGGAAAGGTATCAGCCTCGTCTCCTAAATCAGAAATAATCATCCCCATAAAGGATGACATCCGCCGCCCACCCCCAGCTCCGGGTTGAGTTTAAGACTCTCGGGCCCTCGGAAAGCTGAGCAGCTGCTCGCTCTCTGCCTGGGAGAGAGGGAGAGACTGGGGATCTGCTCATTAGCGTTAAGTTTAAATGAGTCCGTCCTCGTTTGCATACTTCTGTAAAGCTCGATTTCTGCGGAAGGGCAACTGGGGAGCCGACGGCGCAGACGCCCTGCCTTCGGTTCAGCTCCCTGCCCCCCCCAACCCCACCCTTTGCGGGAGCCGAAACCTTCTCCCGGACGCGACCCCGAGTGAGGGATGCCGGGGTCTATCTGTCTGTCTCTGTGGCGCTGCTTCATACAGTCGAGAAAACAGAAGAGAGTCCCAGGGGACGTCTGAGGTCATGCGCTCCAGTCCTCTACCTCCGGACTGTGCCCTATTCCCAGGCATGATTCGGGAGAAGGAGATGACCTGACTCTTCTCCGGTACCTTTCCCTGCCCTTGACGTTCAGGAAGTGCTTCCCAGTGTCTAACCCTTAATTCCCAACACGCTGCAATCGTAAACGCATTTCCCTCCGTAGTCCCGACAGCTTCCTGCGGGAAGGGGCTAGAGTCGAATGGGTTGTAGGGGGAACAAATGGGTAAAGAGACTGGGGAAGAGAAAGGGGTAAGAACCAGAAGTCGCCAAAGAAGGGGGCTTTTACTTGCCCCGCCCCCTGTCCAGGGTGCTGGGATTAGGATACCAGCCGCCGCCAGCCGCCGCGTCTGGGTGCAGGGTTGAAGAAGAAGACCTCATCAAGCGCGTGGCTGAGATGGAGCGGGTGGTATTCGGACTCTCGGTTGGGCAGACCCAGCTCCATTTTGTTACTCCTGGTCCTATTTCTCTCTGGCTTCTGTTGAGGGAACCAAGAGCTGTCCAATACTGGCACATTCCTCCGGCTCTCCTTTCCCCATTTCCTCCTTTCGAACTGTTCCCGTTCCATCAAGGGAGAAACTGAGGCACGGTGCAACGCTTTGAGGGGAGGGGCTGTGGTGGAAGGATACTTCCTTAGTTACAGAAGCTGGCTTGGACTCCAGGTATCTCTAGTTTTCTCCTAGCTCCACATAAATTCATCAATAGCACATGCCCTGAAATCTCCTGCCTCAGGGGTCTTCTTACTCTCCATCTTCTTACTCTCCAGGGGCTCAAGAAGGCCTCAGTCTTTATCTCCCCGGTGCTGAAGTCCTTCAGACCAAACCAGGATTAGTTCCCCCACTCCAGGCAAAAAAAAAAAAAAAAAAAAAAAAGGCGTCCGCTTTGTAAAGTAAGGCCTCTTACCGACTGAGACAAGAAGTCCTGTTATCCTGTGTGGCCGGTGCGGTGGTCCTAAGGGAGCTCGGGGATGTGGCAGAACAGACGGCTCTGTAGTTGTTTCTTCCTAGGTCAGTTTAAAAACGTTGGGATTAGAGGAGGGGACACAGGGTCATGGTCGGGGGCAGATATAGAGGGGCTGGTTCTTGCACCAGGAGGACGGAGGAGACAACGTCCACCTCACGGGTCTTGGCCTGGCTGTTTTTCCTTTCTCTAGACCCCCTCAGCGACTCAAACCACACACTCCCATCCAACCGCAAGCCCCGCCCTCAAACCTCGGAACTGCCTTAAGCCCCTTGGTCAATCCAGGCCCCACCCCGAGCCCTTTCTCCTGTATTAGGCCCCACCTAACTGTTTTGTCTCTCCATCCTCCAGTTCGGGGTAACCAGGTCTTGGGGTTGCCACTTTAAAAAAGATCCAGGTTTTCGTGTTAGGCCCCATTGCCTTCCTCATGGGCCGCCCCTTCGGAAACCCAGAGCTCCGCCTCCACCGCCACCTCCGGCTCCCCTGGATTGATCTAAATCCTCAGTCTCCCTCATTTCTTAGGCTGCAGGTCTTTCTCTAGCCCAATTCAATTTCGGGGGCCGGAAAGCCAGGGACTCGGAGCCACAGAAGACTCTAAGGGCCCAAGATTAAAGGGGCAGTAGACCCCAGGGGTAAGCCCTCTAATTCCCTAGGGGCTTCCTACAAGGGAGTCCTCGAGAGCCCAGGAGCCAATAGGAAAAGGGGTTCGACCACTGTGGCACTATGATTGGTTTCTCACATTCCAGAGGGGCCGGGGGTGGGGGGAGGGAAAAAAGGGCGGTCCCAGGCGCCCGGGCTGGAACCGGATTCCAGCTGTGGTTCTTTCCCACCCCCCCCTTCCCCGCCTCCTGCCCGCCTGCCTCAGTTTCCGTCCAATAAGAGGGCGGCGTGAGGCCGGCGGCACGCCTGGATTGGCTGAGAGGCTGGCTCCGGAGGGGCGGGGCCCGGGGCTTGAAGTTGGAGTGAGGGATCCAGCTGTGCTGTGCTCTGGGCTCCAAGCTTTAGCTCCAGGCTCTGGTCCGAGGAGGGAGGCAGTGGCGCCGGCAACAGCAACGGCAAAAGCAGCGGTAGCAGCGGCAGCAGCAGCGAAAGCTGCAGCAGCCGCATCTCCGCCCCCGGCCCTGCCCAGGACTGCCCCCTACTATCTCTCCGCCCCACCCGGACTGCTAAGCTTGTGGGGGGAGGAGAAAGGAACCTCTCCTCGCTCCCCCCCCCCAAGCCCCCCCACCCCAGGAGAGTCCTCCTTCCCTTTCCCCCACCGACACTACAACTGGCAACCCGCCGGGGCGATGCTGACTGCTTAGACGCTGCCCTCGTTGCTCCAGGGAAGAGGGGGCAACACCCCCCCACCGTGGCCCCCAGCCCTAAGCCAGTCTTCCCCTGCTCTTCCACACTCCCTAATGCTGCAGTGAGGTGGTCGCTGAGTCGGCAGCTCAGCACCTGGACACGAAGCAAAGAAGCCTGAACAAAGTGAGGAGGAGCCGGCGGGGGGGCGGGGGGCAAGCCGAGGCCCAGGGGAAGCGGGGACCGGGCCAGGAGGGGCCCCCAGAGGACCAGGAGCGCGACAGCGGATTCAGGGCCCCCGGCGGGCAGCATGCCCCTGGGGGCGGCGGGAATTGGGCTGAACTGGCCAGCCCGGGGGCACAGCCTCCGCCCTAGAGCCCCCCGGATGCGTCCTCCCAGGGGTCCTCCTGTTCTGTGAGGACCCCCCCCAGGGGGGTACCGCTTGCCCCGCTCCGGACCTGGGGCTCAGGCTGGCGGGAGGATGGACGAAGAGGAAGATGGAGCCAATGCCGAAGAGTTCGGGCAGTCCAAGACCTTGGTACGGCTCAACGACCTGTCAGGAGCAGGGGGCCTGTCGGGACCCGGGCCGGGGCCGGGGCCAGGAGACAAAGACCCAGGCAGTACGGACTCGGAGCCGGAGGGGCTGCCCTATCCTGCGCTCGCCCCGGTGGTTTTCTTCTACCTGAGCCAGGAGAGTCGCCCCAGGAGCTGGTGCCTTCGCCTGGTCTGTAACCCATATCCTTCGGGGGACCGCAGCGGGGAAATGGGTGGGTGGGTGGGACAGGTAAGCAAGTAGGGAGGGGAACAGGTGGGGGGGTGAATCACAGGTAAAGGGACGACAGGTGAGATTGGAGGGAAGAGAGAATTGGTGAAAGGGGGACTTTTAGAATAAGGGGGGAGGGGAGAGCCAGGTAAGGCCAAGACATCAGAGGAGAGACAGCCATCACCACCTCAACCCTTCTAGCGCGGTGAAAATCGGTGCTGAACTGCTAGAGAGAGGGAGACTTGGGCAGGAGGAGGGGGTGAGAGAGGAACGTGCGCCGACCGTTCCGCAGCTGGATGCTCTCCAGATGTGGGGAGGGGTGAGGAGGATCATTGCCCTCCAGATGCAGGGAGATGCAGAAGCTATTGATTTCCCTGGCCGATAGGGGTTGGATTTGCTTTCCTAAGTTGAAAAGGGGGGGGGGGGGGGGGGGGGGGAAGCAAGCAGAGAAGCAGGGAATGGGGGGAGGGGAGCTGTAATCTGCTCTTCCTTTCTTGCCATCTCCCCCACTTCAAAGTTTGCTACAGGATCTGGGGTCCGTCCTGCCCACTTCGACCCTAACGCTGGGGTTTTCCTGACCAAACAGGAGCTGTATGGGGAGGATTCTAAGTCCACCCCCCATCTACCCCCACCCCTCACTCCCCCGCAGCGGGCTGGAGGCACAACAAGGAGATTCCGGCGGCAGCTGATGTCAGGGACTGAGAATGAGAACAAGATGTGCGGGGTGGGGAGGGGGGCAGTTGTGCCCCCAAAGCTAGAGCTGAGCCCCTGCCGGGAACTAAGCCGATTTGGAGATCAAATCTGAGCTCCCCAAAGTTATCTGCCCCTCTTTTCCTTATTTCAGGGTGTGGGGATGCTTGTATGTGAGGACTTCGAATTGAATCTCCCCGGGCTGGTGTGTGTATGGGGTGGGGGGTGTAGACTGTTGCGGGAACTGCTCTGTAGAGAGGGAAGGATTGAGCTAGTCAGAGCCTCCCCCCGATTGCTTTCTTTCAATGAAAGCTTCTGTAAGGGAGAATATGACCAACCCCCTAAAAATGAGGGTTGTAGAGAGTAAGGGCATGAGTGTGGTTTTCCATCTCTCCCACTCCCCTCCTTAGAAGAGATTCAGGTTGGCCCTTCTCAGTGTCTGGCTCGGTTGATCTGTATAGGGAGCTCCCACCCAAAGTAGAAAAGAATCATCATCACCCCCTTTCAATTTAATCTCCAGCGTTGGGGAGGTGGGGTTCCCATCTCTCAATAACTGGATCGGCTTTCCCAGAGAAACCCTGTTCCTTGGCGTCCCCCCACCCCCTTCCCTCTTTGGTTGCCTCTTGCCCAGATTCAGGCACAAAGCGCTTCCCTGGAACGGGACCTGTTTTGGTGGTAGTAGTGCTGGTGCTGGTGCTGGTGGTTGATGTTGTCGTTGGTTTTCTTTGGACGGGAGGGAGAGAGACTCGTTGAGATATGAGGTGTCTTGACTGCTTCTCTACTGTCTTTGTTCATGCCCCAGGGCTTCTTTGGGACCTTGGAATCTGGGGTAACCTTATCGGGTCTTTCCCCCTGTTGAGATTCTTGTTACCTATTCTCAGTCCCTGGGGCTGTGAGAGAAGGAGAGGAATGTGTGCTCAGACCACCCTTCACTCCTCTGCAGTTAAGCCCCCACCGTTCCCAGAATCCTGCTCTCCCAGCTCTTCCCTTTCTCTTCTACGCAGAACTGGGGACCTGGGTTCCTGGTCTCCCTACCCCTCAATCTGCTTTTCCCCCTTAAACTCAGATGGCATTAACATCCCCCTAAACCACATGAACCCACAGGCACCTCACCTAGTCTGCTCGGAAGTCCTGAGTACCTCCTGGATTGTATCTTTTTTCCACTTCCTTTCCAAACCCCAGAATGAGAGAAATTGGGAGGGGGGTGGTGTATGTGTGTGAAGCTATATACTGTGAGATTTAGATAGATGGCTGTTTAGATTTGGGTATTCTAAGGTCTATACCTTAGAATGTACAGAATGCAGAAGTGTAATCCACCCCTGCCCTATCTTTTTATGCCTCTAATTTCTTCCAGTTTCTTCCCTTCTAATAGATTAAGGAAAGGAGGTAAATGTGCTCACAGTTCTTCTCAACTCCCCCCTCCACACGAATACACACACACACTCCAGGGAAATGGATCTTGAGCTAGAGAAACCAGCCCCCATAAACCATGAATGGGAAAAGGTAGCAGTTCCCTTCACCTTTGCTACAGGGGAATAGAGAAAACAGAGAAGGAGACTTTTTCCACCCCTCCCAACTTACCCCATAAACTGAGGTCTTAGGGTTTTTTTGGCGGGGGGAGAAGGTTGTTTCTATTTGGCCATTATCCTTTTATCCCCACAGTGCTTTTATTGTGTGTTTGTGCACAGGATCCCTGTGGGGAGGGTGAAGGGATGGTCATAATTTACCAATCTCCACATTGGGTATCTTTGGTGTTAGGACTAGGGGGAGAGAAGGTCAGAATGAGTGGTGAGAGGTGAAGCCTATTTCAGAAGGAGAATTGGAGTTCTGCCTGGTCCCAAGTCTGCTTCTGGAGGGCTGGGAAAGGGGTATCTCCTGGGAAAATTGAAGCTAGTTGGGTAGTCAGGCCTGAAAGGTAAAGGGAATTTAGGAACAATGCTGCCTAGACTCCCTCCCTCCCTCCTTCACACACACACACACACACACACACACACACACACACACACACACACAGCATACCCACAGCTTAATGTTTGAAGAAAATGTGCATTTTTC
>NW_020953017.1:0-10274 GCF_900497805.2 Vombatus ursinus | reverse complement strand
TACATATATATGATTGTGTGAAACGCATGGACCAATAGGAGTATGTAAATGTGAAAGACAGGGAAAAGGAGATGGGAAAGGCAACCCTTCTGGGCAATTTCCTGTCCCCACGGAGGATCAGAAATTGCCGGTAATTTACAAGCCTTGAATACCAAAAAGTGTGCCCTTTGAGTTTGTCGGAAGTGTGGATTTGAAGAATCCCCCAAAGCTTCTGGTGTTTTCTCAGTGACAGTGGGGCCAAGAGGTCTTATCCCTGTTTTGTCCCCAAAGAGGTTCAAAGCCCTGACCCAACCTTTTCCCAAAGTGTGGGCATTGGGGGGTGGGGTGGGGTGGAAATGAGGGGTTCTCCTAGTCTCTCTCTTCTTACCGTTATTCCCCACCCTCCAATCTCTCCCTCATTTCCATTAGAGGTGAGCTAACTCAGTTTCTTCAAAAATGGCTACTTGATCGTTGGGAGTAAATGTACCCTCTGTAAGAAGGCAAGATTAAAGTGGGGGGGGGGGGAAGAAGTATCAGGTGAGGTCTACCCTCCATCGATTCCCTAAGTTAAGGTAGTTCTACAGACTTTCGCAGGGTCGAAGGCAAGGAGGGCGGAGCAGCTCACCTGGCTCCGCTCCTTCAGTGTATTGGAGCGAGACAGGCAGGCGTCAGGCTCCAAGGCCAAAGCCGAAGGCTGTTGGGCACTGAGCGGCCTTAGGAAGGTGAAGTCGCTTCCGTCTGAGGCCGGAGAGAAGCAAGTCCTGTAGCAGTGGCTCTGTGAGTGAGCCGGCCGCAAAGTTACCTCCATGTACTTTAGAGTGCCGTCCGAGCTCAGCTGCACATTGGGACTAGATTGCTTATAAAAATCTCTCGAGGGAGAGTCCTGGCGCCCACAGCAACTTTCTCCATCCTCTCCTCTCCTCAGACACTTAGCTAACAAAAAGGTGAAAGAGACTAGGGAAAGGAGGCTGACAGAGGCTAATGCTACAATAAGGTAGAGGGTGAGATTGGAGCGCTCCTGTGGGTGCGTGAGGAAGTCGCTGGATTGGGGCAGTTCCTCAGCGTCCTCGTCCTGCAGGACCAGAAGCACGGTGGCAGTGGAGGAAAGCGCGGGCTCGCCGTTGTCCCTCACCAAGACCACGACCAGCTGCGTATCAGAGTCTCCCTCCTGCAGGGCCCGGGCTGTGCGGACCTCCCCGCTGTGAGCTGACACCTGGAAAAGGCCTGGGGTTGTCGACTGAGGCAACAGCGAGTAGGAGAGCCAGGCATTGTGGCCTGAGTCAGCGTCCACTGCCGTAACCTTGGTGACCAGGGAACCTGGGGGAGCCGAACGCCGAAGCCTCTGAGGGGAGGTGGCCTCTCGGCCTGGACGAGGATGCAACACTGTTGGCGAGTTGTCGTTCTGATCTAGGACAAACACGTGCAGAGTGGCATTGGCACGCAGGGCCGGGTAACCCCCGTCCCTCACCCCTACAGTAATCTGGAGCACCTGTAGTAGTTCATAGTCGAAAGTACGCTGGGCGAATACCCGTCCATCTTCGGGATTAATGTAGATGAAGGAGGAAGCTGGGGCGCCCTGGGTCTGAGTCCCTACTATGGAGTAGCTGAGGCGGGCGTTGTCACCGGCGTCGGGGTCTGAGGCTGCTACTGTGCAGAGCAGTGAGCCTGGAGGCCGGTTCTCTGAAATGTAGGCGCTGTAGAGCTGCTGTGAAAAGTGAGGCGCATTGTCATTGACGTCGGAGATGTTAAGTAGGATGGTTAGGCTAGTTTGCAGCGGAGGCGAGCCTGTGTCTCGGGCCAGCAGCTCGATGGTGTAATGAGCAGTGGCCTCCCGGTCCAGCCTTTCGCTGGTCAGCAATGAATAATGATTCTCAAAGGGCTTAATCTGGAAAGGCAGATTAGGAGAGATTACCAGGGTCAACCGTCTATTCACACCTGAATCTCGGTCCCTCACATTGAACAGTCCCACCACAGTACCCACAGGTGTATCCTCGGGCACTGGGTTTACCAAGGAAGTGAGCAGTACCTCAGGGGCATTGTCGTTGGCATCCTCTACCTCTACCTGCACCACGCTGTGGCCCTCCATGGAGGGCTGGCCTTGGTCCCGGGCCCGCACGTGGAGTTCATAGAAACTCGATTCCTCGAAGTCCACTGGGCCCAGTACTCGGATCTCACCACTCTGGGAATCCAGGCTGAAGAGCCCCCGAGCCACTTCTGATGTGTGGTCCCCAAAAGAATACTCCAGCAGGCCGTTGGGACCCGAGTCAGCATCGGTGGCGTTGAGGCGAACTAGTAGCTTACCCGGGGGCGTGTTTTCGGGGAGAGTCACCCTTAGCAGTGAGGGCTCGAAGACCGGTGCATTGTCATTAATGTCCAAAACAGTGATGGAAACTCGAGCAGTGCCTGAAAGGGCCGGAGTGCCCCCATCCACTGCAGTGAGCACCAGCTGGTGGTTCGCTTGCTCCTCTCTGTCCAGGGGTCGCTCCAGCACCAGTTCGGGGAACAACCTCCCATCTTTCAGGGTCTTCACATCCAGGGAGAAATGGAGACTAGGACTGAGCATATAGGAGCTCACAGTGTTGGTGCCCACATCGGGATCTTGGGCACTGTCCAGAGGAAATCTCGCCCCTGGAGCAGCTGATTCGGAGATTCTCACCTCTCTCTCTGGGGTGCTGAAGCTGGGGGAGTTATCATTGAGGTCTAAGATTTCCACCTCCACACGGAACAGCTCCAGGGGGTGCTCAGTAACCACCTGCACTGGCAGCAGGCAACCTGCGCTGGCTCCGCACAGGCTCTCACGGTCGATCTTCTGGTTGACCACCAGGGCGCCGCTGGCCAGATTCAGGGCAAAATAGCGGCGGCTTTCCTCGGATCCCAATCGAAACCGGCGGCTCTCCAGTTCTGTCATCTTCAAACCCAGGTCCAGAGCCACATTTCCCACCAGTGTCCCCAGCTCGGACTCCTCCACCACCGAGTATCGGAGCTGCCCAGACACCCAGCCCCAGCCAGACAAGGACAACATGTACAGTACTTGCCATTTCCAAGCCAGCTGCGGGGGCACCTGGGGCCCCATGCTCAAGCACTCCCTCAATGACGGCCACTCTGGTGCTGTCCGGTCTCCCAGGGGACCTAGGGCCTTGGATCAGAGCTGCTCTAATCCTTGCAGTTTCTTCCAGAGGCTTTTAAAACTGCTCCAGGGCTTGCCTGCCTGCGGCAGCTCTCCTTAGTCACCGAGTGGCGGGGGTGGGGAGTAGGGGGAGAGGCGTGAGAAGGGGAGGGGAACTGAATCAGAGCTGGAGGGGGCGAGGGAAGAGAGCTAGAAGATAACTAGCAGATCCCCCAACCTAGCTCCACGTCTGATTGGCTGAGAACTCCGCCTCTTCGGGCCAATGACGAAGACTCCCGAGTCCTTGAAACCTTAGGAACAGCCCAAGTCTCAGAAGCCTCCCACTCGCCCCTGAGCTGAATGCACCAGGTTGATTCAGCCCCCTTGGCAGAGAAGTTTGACAGCTCAGATGGTGCTTGCTGTGAAGCCGCGGGTTTGGAAGCAAAAGTGATTACAAAACTCCTCATTGTTCCGCTTCAGAGACTTCGTGCGGGATTTCAGAAGCTTCGACAGCTTCGCCTGAACCAGATACAAAACTTGCCTTTGTACGGAAGGCGAAACCCGGGTCTCCCAGCTGAGCCCGCTGCTGGGGCTGCATGAAAAGAGGTTTGTTCAGACTCGGACACACAGGCATATTCCCAACAACAAACGACCTCACTCAGACATAAGCTTTTAACAAAGTCCCAGCATAGGCCAGCTGGGCCTCCTCAGCCTTTCACAGCTCACCATGGGCTGTGGATTGCACATGCTGAGCTTAGAGCTCTCGAAGTAGGGAGACATCTTCCCAGAGCTGCTCCTCACCTCCCAGGAAACAGCCTAAAGATCCAGCTGGGCCTTGCTGTCCCCTGGCTTCAGACTCTGGCCAAGCACCTCCAGGCCCATCTCCGGGGATACTCCAAGGGATGCTACAGTTTTGTTCCCCACCCCAGACAAGTAAACCCATAATTCCAGTTCATCTATTACAGCCGTTGGGCTTCAGTGTTTGGGATCCCTGCAACCCTTGGATAATAAAATGCGGCGGCTCCTAACCAGGCCAGGTGGCCGCACTTACTGGGGCTTCGGAAGAGGGGAACCTCGGCCTGTCACTCCCATATTTACCCCAGTACTTTCCAACATAGCCACCCCCCATCCCCACCCCCCGATGCTTCTTTATCCGGCCCCTCTTCCCTTCAGGAGACCTTAGTTTTTCTAGATACAGGAAGGAGTTTTGGAAGTCCTAGGTACCCCCAACAAAAGGTGCGAATCACCCTCCCACTCCCCACCCCCACCAACTTGTCTATGCCTCCCTGCTTGGAGCAAAGTAACCACAGAAAGGCCCACCTCCATTCAGAAAGGGAAAGGATTGGGAAGACTTGTTGCAGTGTTGGCCTCACCTGCTGCAGTATTGGCCTCACCTGCTGCTTTCCAAACTACGGCTTATGGATCACGGTTTGCTCCCGCTTGCCAGACCTGGTGCAGACACAGCCCACTATATCTTTCTTGCTCACCAATTACCTTCATCTCCTGCTTTCCGATACTGGTTCAGCTCACTCCCCAGCGCTAACTCCACAAAACTCACTGGATATGTTGTAAAAAGCATCTAAAGCACAGGGCCTACCCCATTGCTAGTGCTCTGAAAATGGTGACTCATCATCATTGGCCCTGGCGATGGGGGTCAGATCCTCGCTGGACTGCCTCGGAGCCCCATGCGTGGAGCCAGGCCAGCCCAAAGGCGCTGCCCGATCTAGGGGCAGCATGGCTGCGGGTCTCACCTCCAGGCCGTAGAGCAGATCGGAAGGTGGACAGCTTGGGCGGACAGGCTCCCCTGCCAGAGGTGCACTCGGTGATTTCACCATCATGAAGCTATCGCTCCGAGAGGGTGCTGAAGCCAAGGGTGTGCAACCATGAGAGTGACCGCCCACGTCCACAAATTTGATGGGATCTTCCGAACCCAACTGAATGCGGAGGATGCCATTGGAGGGCGGGAGCCCCTCCCTCCTTCGCGACCGACTGAGACAGGAGCAGGTCCCGCCAAGGCATCTCAGGCCGCAGGCGGTACCTCGCAGGCACTTGGAGAGCAATGCCACAAAAGAGCCGAAGGAGACAAAGCAGATGGCCACCAGGGATACGGCAAGGTAGAGGGTCAGGCGAGACTCCCCTTGGGGCTTCGCTGAGTGCTCCCGGAGGTCGGGAAGAGCTGGGTGTGAATCTTCCTCTAGAGACACCAGCAGTGTCACCGAGGTGGAGAGTGGGGGACTTCCATTGTCCTTCACCACGATAACTAGCTTCTGGGGCGGAAGGTCAGCTGGAATGGGGACTGCTGTCCGAATCTCGCCTGCATAGCGAGACACAGCAAATAGGCTAGGATCCGGGGCTTCGAGAAGTTGATAGGAGACCCAGGCATTATATCCTGAATCCAAGTCCACCGCAGTCACCTTGGTTACAAGGTGGCCGGCGCCCACTGATGGAGGCAGTGCCTGTGGGCACAGAGAGCCTGGCCTAGCCCTGGGACGGAGTACCGCAGGTGCATTGTCATTGAGATCTAGCACGAAGAGGCGAACTGTCACCGTGCTGCTGAGGGGTGGGTCACCCCGATCCCGGGCCTGTACCTCGAACTGCAATGTCTGAGTTTGCTCATAGTCGAAGGACCTGGTGGCATGGACTGCTCCAGTCTGGGGATTGAGGGAGATGAAGGAAGAAGCCAAGACATCCCGACCTCTGGGCTCTAGAAGGGAATAAGAGATGAGTGCGTTCAAACCTGAGTCTGGATCCGAGGCTGCCAGAGAGCAGAGAAGATCCCCAGGACGGTTGTTCTCCTGAACGAAGACCTCGTGGGACCTCTGGATGAAGGAAGGTGGGTTATCATTCACGTCGGAAACATTGAGGAAAATCGTCCTGCGGGTGCTCAGGGGCGGAGAGCCTGCATCAGAGGCGGTAACCGGAATCTCATACTTGGATTCCACCTCTCGGTCCAGGGCAGCAGCTGTCACGAGGGAGAACTGGTTCTTGAACGCAGACTTGAGAGCAAAGGGCAGGTGCTCGGGGATACGGAGGCTCACATCGCCATTAGGCCCAGAATCCGGGTCTTGTACGCTAATGAGTGCCACCACGGTGCCGGGTTCAGCACTCTCCCGAAGGGTACCCAGCTCCGAGGTTAGCGTGATCTGCGGGGCATTGTCATTCACATCCAATACGTCCACTCGGAGACTGCAGTGCTGCTCCATGGCCGGCGTCCCCCCATCCCTAGCCCTCACGTCAAATTCATAGTAGTTGTCAGCCTCAAAATCCAGAGGACCCTGAAGCGTGATTTGCCCTGTGGTAGAGTGCAGGCCAAAGAGGGAGCGCACACGTTCTGGAGTGTGGTTGCTGAAGAAAAAGGTGATGTTGCCGCTGGAACCCTGGTCGGGGTCAGTGGCATTCAGCTGGATGAGTAAAGTGCCCGCTGGTGCACTCTCAAGCACACTAATTCTGTAAGAAGACTGCTCAAAAGCTGGGGCGTTGTCATTTACGTCCAGTACAGATACCTTGAGTTCCGCGGTGCCTGACCTTGGAGGACTGCCCCCATCGACGGCAGTCAGCACCAGACGGTAGTTTGCTTGCTTCTCCCGGTCCAAGGGTTTTTCCAGAAGCAGCTCTGGGACAAGACTGCCGTCGCTGCGTTTTTTGACGTCTAGGGCGAAGTAGTCATTAGGGCTCAGCCTGTAGCTGCTGATGGAGTTACTCCCCACGTCGGCGTCCTGAGCCTTCTCAAGGGGGAAGCGCTGCCCTGGGGGTGCCGCCTCCCCAATCTCCAAGTTTAGGTGCTGTCTAGGGAATCGAGGAGAATGGTCATTCACATCTACTATCTCCACCTCTGCCCGGTACATCTCCAAGGGTCCCTCAGTCACAAACTCCAGCGGCACAACGCAACTGGCACTGAGCCCGCACAGCGCCTCTCGATCGATGGGATCTTTGACAAGCAGGGCTCCGCTGTCCAGATCCACGCGGAAGTACCTCTGGTTCGCCTCGCCAGCGACCTGCAGCCGGCGAGCCGACAGGCTTTCTGCATCCAGCAAGAAATCCTGGGCGATGTTCCCCACAAAGGTCCCTTCCTTCGATTCCTCTGGGACTGGGTAGCGGATCTGCCCGGAAACGTAACCTAGCTGGCAAAAGAACAAAAGGCAAGCCCCCGGCCGGATTCCAGCCCAGATCTTAACCCCGTGGCGCATCTCCTCCAGAAATGCTTTGCGCCAGGATGGACTTAAGGATCGAGAAAAGCCGACCCCGAGACAAAAGGCCACCGCAACCAAAGACACCTGCTTAGCTTTCCCCGCGCCACCTCCGGCGCGGTTCGGCCGGCGCTTCAAGGGTTACCCGCCGCTTTCTCGGGTGGCGGGGTCGATTTGTCCGCCTTTCAGCACCCGATTGGCAGACAGCGCCGCCCGGGCTCAGCCAATAGGCAGAGCAAAGGAAGCCAAGAGCGCGGTAGGGTTAATGCGTCGCAGCATTGTAAAAACTCCGTTTTTCCTCCTCCCTTTTGCTCAACAGCGTTTCTTTTCACCGGTTAGTCCTTCTCTGGACACTCAGGCAATATATATGCATTTCTGTGACACTCAAAGCCTTTCCTTGGACTCCACCCGAGCCACTGAGTCCCCAGTGACCACTCAGACTGATTCGATGGCATTCAATCTCAAGGTTTTTTAAGGGTAGCTTTTCTCAACCTGACTGCATTAGAACCACAGTTAATCAGATGCCCCCTATAACACCTGCAACCGGCGCGCTTTAGTATTTTTTTTTTCCGAAAAAAGTGCCAATTTCTGTGCAGGGGAGGCACACATGTTAACTTAGCCAATTAAGTTAATGCAGAACACGTTTGTCGTAACAGGAGGCAGTAGCGGAAACCGGATCTCCTTCTAAAGGCGTTAGAGATAGTACCAAAGCTTTCAAGGACAAGATGCACAATCTGGGGCGGGGGGAAGGGGGAGGGTGAAGGGAGAGAACCAAGGGGGTGTAAAGCTAGATGTTTAAATCAGAAAAGGAACCCATCATTTGGCAGAGCTTTCTCTCATTAGCTTGCAGAATGCAAAGCCTCCAGATTTCACTGTTTATACACAGATGTGCCAGGCTTACCTAAAGATTCGTTTCAATTGTAAACATCATTGTCCCTAGAAACCCTCTCTTTCGAATGGACAACGCACCAGATTTGTTCTTAATTAGACTAGAAGCTTGCAAACCGCCTAGGATCTCTTACTAAGCCTGAGGCGACCTTTTTGGTGCACACCTCCCAGCACTCGGTCCCTCCCTTGAGAAGCATTCACTCTTGCGCAAGCGCACAGACTTCACACCATCTGCACCTATACCCTGCAATGCGAACACCAGACCATCTTCAGCACCCAGAAAGAGGGTTCCAACGTAGTCCTTTTATGTGAGGTTTCTGAGGCCACCCGACTTCTCACCCTGCTGACCACAGCGGCCAAGGCTAGCACCAAGAGCCACAGACTATTATCCTTGCTATATCCCTCCCAAAAGCCTGAGATACCAAGGAAACTTTTCCTGTCTGAGGTGAGTAAACTAAAGGAAATGTTCTTCTGCCACATTTTGAAACAAACAACTTTAACTCCTCTTGGGGTTAACATCCTCCTGATGGGGAGATCAAATCAAGAGTACCACTTTGGAATCTCAGAGGATTTCCCCATGAAATATTGCCAGCCCAATGATCTACGGCCCTCAAAATAGAAATTCATCAAGAAATGGGTCCTCTTAAAAGCCTCTGGAGCCTCAGATTTAGAAAACAAGAAGTCCATACCAATATACTCTCTGTTTGCTTTACCAGGATTGGAGCAGCGCAGAAGCTTAATTCTAAGAGTTATAGACTACAACTTCCTGTATCCAGCATTTCAGATTCAGACAAAAATTCCCCATTAATAACATCTAATTTCTCTGGGAGCGGTTAACACTCCATCTCTAACTTCTCAAGAAGCATTCTAGCTCACTTAATGGGGTCCATTTGGGATCCAAGACCAAGATGCTGGGAAAAGGTCTGAAACAAGACTGTCTACACTAGATTTTCAGAGCTAGTCTACTTAATACCTTGAGATTTGAAAATGGAGTCATAAGATTCCACAGAACAAATATTATGTTCTACATCTTAGGTTCATACAATGGCATCTTGAAAGTATGGATTTGAACACAGACGTACTCTTCACTGGAACCACAGAAACTCAGAGATAGGAGGAATTTTAGAAGTCTTCTAGCCCAACTCTTACTTGAAGTATGAATCACTTCTCTGATATCCCAACAAGCTTCTTCCTGAATACTTTTGACTAATGAATATATGAATATATGCCAATGCCAATGGAAATCCCAGGTTGGGAAAAAAATGGGGTTTTTCTTCAGCCTTCATCCTTTCACTCTCTCAAACTATCTCCCACCCCCACCACAAATTTTTGATATAAAGTGATACAAAGTGAATGAAGGAGTTATAATGATAATAATAATAATAATACCGTACATTGCTATATATAATTTTATGGTTTTACAACTCACTTCCACCACAGTCACCAGGTAAGAAAGTGCAAATATTATTTCCATTTCACAGAAGAAAAGAAAGCTCACAGTAGCCCATTAAGTAGTTTTCCCATATCTGGCAAGGTGGAGGTGGCATATTCTAGTATAAAGAGCCCTAGTTTTGAGTCAGAAGACAGAGATTAGGCTCTTCTTCTTGCTGTCTATGTGACATTACAAGTCATAATCTTTCTGGGCTTCAGTTTCCTTATCTGTTAAAGGACAGGGCTGAACTTAAAAACTCCTAAGATCCCTCCCAGATCAAAAATCTATAATCCTTGTCATATGCAAACCACTACTATAACCTGATTTATGAATGAAATGTTTGCTGGCTAAAATCCCATGTAGCTGAATTTACTTGTTTTTTCCTATAATTGGTGTGCTATTCCCACCAGTTCCCTGCAAATAAAAACATGCTTACGATTTTCTCTTTTCACCAGAAAATATTCTGAGAATAGATTGCACAGTTTGGGTGGGCAAACTGTAAGCAAATCGTAAACATATTACTATGCACAGTAAGTGACAGACTTTTTGATTTTAAACCTCTGGATGAGTTTGGCCCTGTAAATTATTACATAATAAAATACTAGAGCTGGAAGGGACCTTAAAAGGGATCTAATTCAGCCCCCTCATTTTATAAATAAAGAAACTGAGGCCCATGGTGTTG
>NW_020953016.1:0-4619 GCF_900497805.2 Vombatus ursinus | reverse complement strand
CGGCCTTGCCATCTCTCTTCCCAGCGGCATTGGCCAAGGTGGCAGTGCTGCCCGGGATGTATACGTTCTGCCTATAGTCAGGCACATGCTGCAGGGTGAACTGGGGCCCATAGCGGGCACTCAGCCCCATGGTGCCTGCACCACCGCCAAGGGTCGAACTTCCATCAGCAGCTTCTGAAGAGAGAAAAGGGGAGAATCAGAAATGTGATTTAGGGAGCCACTGGAACCTTCCAATGTGTTGACTGCCCCCAACCCATAGCCCCTGGCCCACAACTCTGGGAAGTAAAAGCCACTGGAGCGTCTTCCTCTTTAAAATGAGAGGGCTGGACTAGATCATTGGGAGAGATATACATCTATCACAAAGTAGAGTGTTAGACTTAGAGCCAGACCTGGGTTTATCTGCAGCTAGGTGAAGTGGATAGATAGAGCCCTGGGCCTGGAGTCAGGAAGACCTGAATTCAAATGTGCACTCAGGTACTTACTACCCTGTGCAACCCTGGGCAAATCACTTAACCTCTGCCTACCTCAGTTTACTCAACTGTAAAATGGTGATAATAGCACTTAATTCCCAAAGTTGTTATGGGGGTTAATGAGATATTTGTAAAGCTTTTAGCAAACTGCCTGGCATATATTAAATGCTCTATAAATCCTTTTTTTCTCCGTTTCTTAATCCTGACATCTCCCCTCAAGAGATTATGAAATTATGAGAGAACAGAACCTAGGAGTCCTAACTCTCACATCCTTCCAGTTTGCTCTCCCTCGTTCCACTGGTGACTTCTGAGTCGTCCAGTGCTGTGAAGGTTAAACGAATAGAAAGGACTGGTCAAAGAAAGGGGGCGGAGGAAGAGGAGAGCCTCACTTACTAGCCTCTCTCCTCCCAAACATGAAAAGGGATAAGGATAGTGACTAAGGCTGGAGAGGTTGAGTAATCTTGGGACACAGACCAGGGATTGGGAAATAAAGACAAGAGAGGTTTCCAAAAGGAACCTGCTCCAGATGAGGAGGGGAACGGAGACATTCCTTGCCCCTTTTCTCCCCAGCCTCAGTTCATTATTCTCTGAGCCCCAGGTTTGGAAAACCCTTTTAGGCTTACCAACCCTCTGCCCCTCCCCTCCCCCCAATCCTTCCCAAGAATGGAGAGGAGATGTCTGGAAAAAACCAGTTGCTCTCTTTCTTTCCTTAAGATGGCCCCCTCTCTCTTCCTTCCACCCCCTTCCTCTTTTCCTTTCATTCTGACATTGCTTGTTTTTCCTAATTAGCTCAGCCTGGGAGCCTAGCCTGGCCCCCTAGCTCCACCTCCTCCCTTCCTCCCCTCCAGCAGCCTCTTCTAGCCTTGGAATGTATGTGTGTGTGAGGGGGAGGGGGGAAGGGTTTGGCAATACACAGCAAACTGAGCTGTGCTTCTCTGGAGGGCCAAATCTCCAGAGTGATTTATGAAATAGAGAAGCCAGAGGAAACGAGAGAGACAGACAGAGATAGAGACAGAGAGACAAAGACAGAGAGAGAGAGACAGAGGCAGAGACAGAAAACCAGAAAGACAGAGAAATGGAGATAGAAAGACAGAGACAGAGGCAGAGTGAGACAGAAACAGGCAAATAGAGACAAATAGACGCTCACAAACAGTGAAAGCCAGAGGGCCAGAGAAAAAACACAAGCAGAGACAGACCCAAGATCTGAGTTGGGGGAGGGGTGTAATGACAACCCCACCCTGCTTTGGAAATCTAGATCTTCACAATTTTCCATAGACCTCTCTCCTTCCCTCCAAGAAAAGTCCATTGTGGGTGAGGAGTAGCACCTTTACTTTATAAGAAGGGAAACTGAGACACATGGAATAATAGAAAGAACCCTGGATTTTAGTCAGAAGTCCTGGGTTTGAGCCCTGACTCTGCCAAGTATTAACTTGTGACTCTGGGCAAGTCATTTCACCTCCATTTCTTCATCAATAAAATGAGAAGGTTGTACTTGATCTTGATAACTCAATATTCAGCAATTCTTTTTTTTTTATGTGCATGTCTTTTTTTTTCATTACCACTTACTGGATTTATTAATATTCAGTGATTCTTAACAATGAACAGGGTGTGTGTGTGTGTGTGTGTGTGTGTGTGTGTGTGTGTGTTTGTGTTGTGAGAGGGGGTGGCAGTGAACAAACTGCACTTAGGACAGTAGACTTTTCACCCTCAGTCCCTCCCAAGGTCCAGTCTGTTTCCCCAGATCCCAGATACCAGCCTAGGACCTGCTCTTCCCTTCAGTCCAGGTGCACTGAGCAGGGGACATTGAACAAGCCGTTTGGAGGCGCTGGGTCAGGACCGGTGTGAGCTGCAAACCACAGCTTCCTGACTACCTCCCCTCCACTAACCCTTCTGTTTATTTAAAAAGTCTCCGAAGTGTAAGCTTCTGCTCCTTCTCCTCAGCCCTATGGGCTTGGCCTCCAGCTCCTGGAAGCTCTGAGTCTGTGGAAAATGGGCACTGGAGTAAGAGCCTGACCCTCTTCCCCCACCACACCCTTCACTCCCCAGGGCTCTAAACCCACGTGGGTCATGGCCCTGGGAGGCTGCAAGGTTATAGGGCCCTGACAGGAGACAGAAGCTTTCCCTGGCCCTGGGCCCCAGCTGAATTTAGCCCTGACCCCTATTCCAGTGGGACACTGAGGGGGAGTGTGTTTGCTCATGAGTGCCAATTCCATCTCTGGTTTTTAAATCTGCATTAAAAGGGAACAGGATACTCTCTGCCTGTGGAGTTTTGACCATAGCAGCTATATATACCTGACCAGTTTGACGACAGAGGTTCCAATGTGGTCCATGAATTGCACACCTCTCCCAAATCCCACCACATCCTCAATCTCCTTAACCAGAATTGTCCTACACCTTGGACACATCTGTCACCATCACTTCCTTACCTCCACCAAACCCTGAAGCACCGAGTCCTAATGAAAAGGGCGCTGGATTTGATGTTAATAGACTTCAATTCAAATCCTAGCTTTGCCAAATACTAAATGTCTGGAATTGGACAAGCCGTTTCATTTCTAAGACTCAGTTTCCTCATCTGTAATATTAATAATTGGCTTTTATATAGCACTTTGAGGTTTGCAAAACTCTTCACATCCAACTGTAAAAGGAAGGGGTTGGATCAGAGACACTCTTTAAGCTCTTTTCTAGCTCTAAATTCCATGATCCTTGTCATGCCCTCTCCCCTAGGGACCAGCTTCCCTCGTTGACAGATGGGGCCCCTCCTGGGCTTTACTTCGATTAGGAGGGGTCAAACCAGGGGTTTCCTGAAACCGGCTCAAACATTTTGTTCTCCTGAGAGTTGATTGTTAAATTTTTAGCGTGATCATTTTGTTGTTCAGTTGTCTCCAGTCATGTCCAACTCTCCATGACCCCTTTTGGGATTTTCTTAGCAAAGATACTGGAGTGGTTTGCCATTTCCTTCTCCAGCTCATTTTATAGAGGAACTGAGGCAAACAGGGTTAAGTGACTTGCCCAGGGTCACATAGCTGGTAAGTGTCTGAGGCCAGATTTGAACTCACCAAGATGAGTCTTCCTGACTCCAGCCCAGGAGCTCTATCTACTAGGCCATCTAGCTGCTCATGAGCATTTACACCCAGGCAATTGGCAAACACTACAAATCAGAGATTGGTTTATTGTTTTGTTGATGGTCTAGACTTTAAGAAAGTGATGAAGAAAATGTTAATGATACCGATTAAACTTTAAAATGTGTCCTGGGGACATTTTTCCTCCTGCCATTCTCCTCCCCCAAAACCAGTTGTTAAACTGTAATTTTAGTAAATTTAGTAAATACTAGCACTTCCCTGGGAAGTTGTTAGAAAAAGCAGTCATGGCCCTCTTCCTGTCTTGTAGGAGTTAGGCACAGGGGCATGGCTGAGCCCAGGGTACCGGGGCTAGAGGCAGGCAAGGAGCCAAGGCACGGCATGACTCCAATCTCGTTTTCTATACACTAGGACTCCAGAAAGACACCGTGTGTCTGTAGCCTGACTCAAACATAGATTACAGATAATAGCATTGAGAGGTAGAAGGGACCTTAGTGACCTTCAACTCCTACCCTCATTTTTTAGATGAGAAAACTGACACAGAGAAAGATTAAGTTGAGGATCACAAAACTAGTAATTGTTTAAGGTAGGATGTAAACTAAGGTTTTCCTGATACCAAGTCCAGTGCTCTATCTCTACCTTGGGACTTAGTTTTGAGACCCCAGCCAAGACTCTAATTTCCATTGAAAGACATCATTCTGTGATCATCACCAACCGCTCCCTCCCATTTTATTTTGTTTCCTCTCCCCTTCTCCTCACCCTCCTTCCCCCTAGCACATAACTCACCATTGGCAGAAGCCAGGATCATTGCCTGAAGCATCTCTGTGTCAAATTGATTGTTGGGCCAGGTGCCTCCTTCATCACCATTCTGGGAGCTATAGGGAGATGGACAGATAGTGAACGTTGAGTCTACTCTGGGATCCTTTCTCCCTGTGCTGGTCCCAGCCTGGGATCTTTGCATTCCACCCAATGGGATCAGATCCCATCTGATAGATAGATAGAAAGATAGATAGATAGAGAGATAGAGATAGAGAGAGAGAGAGAGAGAGAGAGAGAGAGAGAGAGAGAGAGA
>NW_020953015.1:0-4617 GCF_900497805.2 Vombatus ursinus | reverse complement strand
CGGCCTTGCCATCTCTCTTCCCAGCGGCATTGGCCAAGGTGGCAGTGCTGCCCGGGATGTATACGTTCTGCCTATAGTCAGGCACATGCTGCAGGGTGAACTGGGGCCCATAGCGGGCACTCAGCCCCATGGTGCCTGCACCACCGCCAAGGGTCGAACTTCCATCAGCAGCTTCTGAAGAGAGAAAAGGGGAGAATCAGAAATGTGATTTAGGGAGCCACTGGAACCTTCCAATGTGTTGACTGCCCCCAACCCATAGCCCCTGGCCCACAACTCTGGGAAGTAAAAGCCACTGGAGCGTCTTCCTCTTTAAAATGAGAGGGCTGGACTAGATCATTGGGAGAGATATACATCTATCACAAAGTAGAGTGTTAGACTTAGAGCCAGACCTGGGTTTATCTGCAGCTAGGTGAAGTGGATAGATAGAGCCCTGGGCCTGGAGTCAGGAAGACCTGAATTCAAATGTGCACTCAGGTACTTACTACCCTGTGCAACCCTGGGCAAATCACTTAACCTCTGCCTACCTCAGTTTACTCAACTGTAAAATGGTGATAATAGCACTTAATTCCCAAAGTTGTTATGGGGGTTAATGAGATATTTGTAAAGCTTTTAGCAAACTGCCTGGCATATATTAAATGCTCTATAAATCCTTTTTTTCTCCGTTTCTTAATCCTGACATCTCCCCTCAAGAGATTATGAAATTATGAGAGAACAGAACCTAGGAGTCCTAACTCTCACATCCTTCCAGTTTGCTCTCCCTCGTTCCACTGGTGACTTCTGAGTCGTCCAGTGCTGTGAAGGTTAAACGAATAGAAAGGACTGGTCAAAGAAAGGGGGCGGAGGAAGAGGAGAGCCTCACTTACTAGCCTCTCTCCTCCCAAACATGAAAAGGGATAAGGATAGTGACTAAGGCTGGAGAGGTTGAGTAATCTTGGGACACAGACCAGGGATTGGGAAATAAAGACAAGAGAGGTTTCCAAAAGGAACCTGCTCCAGATGAGGAGGGGAACGGAGACATTCCTTGCCCCTTTTCTCCCCAGCCTCAGTTCATTATTCTCTGAGCCCCAGGTTTGGAAAACCCTTTTAGGCTTACCAACCCTCTGCCCCTCCCCTCCCCCCAATCCTTCCCAAGAATGGAGAGGAGATGTCTGGAAAAAACCAGTTGCTCTCTTTCTTTCCTTAAGATGGCCCCCTCTCTCTTCCTTCCACCCCCTTCCTCTTTTCCTTTCATTCTGACATTGCTTGTTTTTCCTAATTAGCTCAGCCTGGGAGCCTAGCCTGGCCCCCTAGCTCCACCTCCTCCCTTCCTCCCCTCCAGCAGCCTCTTCTAGCCTTGGAATGTATGTGTGTGTGAGGGGGAGGGGGGAAGGGTTTGGCAATACACAGCAAACTGAGCTGTGCTTCTCTGGAGGGCCAAATCTCCAGAGTGATTTATGAAATAGAGAAGCCAGAGGAAACGAGAGAGACAGACAGAGATAGAGACAGAGAGACAAAGACAGAGAGAGAGAGACAGAGGCAGAGACAGAAAACCAGAAAGACAGAGAAATGGAGATAGAAAGACAGAGACAGAGGCAGAGTGAGACAGAAACAGGCAAATAGAGACAAATAGACGCTCACAAACAGTGAAAGCCAGAGGGCCAGAGAAAAAACACAAGCAGAGACAGACCCAAGATCTGAGTTGGGGGAGGGGTGTAATGACAACCCCACCCTGCTTTGGAAATCTAGATCTTCACAATTTTCCATAGACCTCTCTCCTTCCCTCCAAGAAAAGTCCATTGTGGGTGAGGAGTAGCACCTTTACTTTATAAGAAGGGAAACTGAGACACATGGAATAATAGAAAGAACCCTGGATTTTAGTCAGAAGTCCTGGGTTTGAGCCCTGACTCTGCCAAGTATTAACTTGTGACTCTGGGCAAGTCATTTCACCTCCATTTCTTCATCAATAAAATGAGAAGGTTGTACTTGATCTTGATAACTCAATATTCAGCAATTCTTTTTTTTTTATGTGCATGTCTTTTTTTTTCATTACCACTTACTGGATTTATTAATATTCAGTGATTCTTAACAATGAACAGGGTGTGTGTGTGTGTGTGTGTGTGTGTGTGTGTGTGTGTTTGTGTTGTGAGAGGGGGTGGCAGTGAACAAACTGCACTTAGGACAGTAGACTTTTCACCCTCAGTCCCTCCCAAGGTCCAGTCTGTTTCCCCAGATCCCAGATACCAGCCTAGGACCTGCTCTTCCCTTCAGTCCAGGTGCACTGAGCAGGGGACATTGAACAAGCCGTTTGGAGACGCTGGGTCAGGACCGGTGTGAGCTGCAAACCACAGCTTCCTGACTACCTCCCCTCCACTAACCCTTCTGTTTATTTAAAAAGTCTCCGAAGTGTAAGCTTCTGCTCCTTCTCCTCAGCCCTATGGGCTTGGCCTCCAGCTCCTGGAAGCTCTGAGTCTGTGGAAAATGGGCACTGGAGTAAGAGCCTGACCCTCTTCCCCCACCACACCCTTCACTCCCCAGGGCTCTAAACCCACGTGGGTCATGGCCCTGGGAGGCTGCAAGGTTATAGGGCCCTGACAGGAGACAGAAGCTTTCCCTGGCCCTGGGCCCCAGCTGAATTTAGCCCTGACCCCTATTCCAGTGGGACACTGAGGGGGAGTGTGTTTGCTCATGAGTGCCAATTCCATCTCTGGTTTTTAAATCTGCATTAAAAGGGAACAGGATACTCTCTGCCTGTGGAGTTTTGACCATAGCAGCTATATATACCTGACCAGTTTGACGACAGAGGTTCCAATGTGGTCCATGAATTGCACACCTCTCCCAAATCCCACCACATCCTCAATCTCCTTAACCAGAATTGTCCTACACCTTGGACACATCTGTCACCATCACTTCCTTACCTCCACCAAACCCTGAAGCACCGAGTCCTAATGAAAAGGGCGCTGGATTTGATGTTAATAGACTTCAATTCAAATCCTAGCTTTGCCAAATACTAAATGTCTGGAATTGGACAAGCCGTTTCATTTCTAAGACTCAGTTTCCTCATCTGTAATATTAATAATTGGCTTTTATATAGCACTTTGAGGTTTGCAAAACTCTTCACATCCAACTGTAAAAGGAAGGGGTTGGATCAGAGACACTCTTTAAGCTCTTTTCTAGCTCTAAATTCCATGATCCTTGTCATGCCCTCTCCCCTAGGGACCAGCTTCCCTCGTTGACAGATGGGGCCCCTCCTGGGCTTTACTTCGATTAGGAGGGGTCAAACCAGGGGTTTCCTGAAACCGGCTCAAACATTTTGTTCTCCTGAGAGTTGATTGTTAAATTTTTAGCGTGATCATTTTGTTGTTCAGTTGTCTCCAGTCATGTCCAACTCTCCATGACCCCTTTTGGGATTTTCTTAGCAAAGATACTGGAGTGGTTTGCCATTTCCTTCTCCAGCTCATTTTATAGAGGAACTGAGGCAAACAGGGTTAAGTGACTTGCCCAGGGTCACATAGCTGGTAAGTGTCTGAGGCCAGATTTGAACTCACCAAGATGAGTCTTCCTGACTCCAGCCCAGGAGCTCTATCTACTAGGCCATCTAGCTGCTCATGAGCATTTACACCCAGGCAATTGGCAAACACTACAAATCAGAGATTGGTTTATTGTTTTGTTGATGGTCTAGACTTTAAGAAAGTGATGAAGAAAATGTTAATGATACCGATTAAACTTTAAAATGTGTCCTGGGGACATTTTTCCTCCTGCCATTCTCCTCCCCCAAAACCAGTTGTTAAACTGTAATTTTAGTAAATTTAGTAAATACTAGCACTTCCCTGGGAAGTTGTTAGAAAAAGCAGTCATGGCCCTCTTCCTGTCTTGTAGGAGTTAGGCACAGGGGCATGGCTGAGCCCAGGGTACCGGGGCTAGAGGCAGGCAAGGAGCCAAGGCACGGCATGACTCCAATCTCGTTTTCTATACACTAGGACTCCAGAAAGACACCGTGTGTCTGTAGCCTGACTCAAACATAGATTACAGATAATAGCATTGAGAGGTAGAAGGGACCTTAGTGACCTTCAACTCCTACCCTCATTTTTTAGATGAGAAAACTGACACAGAGAAAGATTAAGTTGAGGATCACAAAACTAGTAATTGTTTAAGGTAGGATGTAAACTAAGGTTTTCCTGATACCAAGTCCAGTGCTCTATCTCTACCTTGGGACTTAGTTTTGAGACCCCAGCCAAGACTCTAATTTCCATTGAAAGACATCATTCTGTGATCATCACCAACCGCTCCCTCCCATTTTATTTTGTTTCCTCTCCCCTTCTCCTCACCCTCCTTCCCCCTAGCACATAACTCACCATTGGCAGAAGCCAGGATCATTGCCTGAAGCATCTCTGTGTCAAATTGATTGTTGGGCCAGGTGCCTCCTTCATCACCATTCTGGGAGCTATAGGGAGATGGACAGATAGTGAACGTTGAGTCTACTCTGGGATCCTTTCTCCCTGTGCTGGTCCCAGCCTGGGATCTTTGCATTCCACCCAATGGGATCAGATCCCATCTGATAGATAGATAGAAAGATAGATAGATAGAGAGATAGAGATAGAGAGAGAGAGAGAGAGAGAGAGAGAGAGAGAGAGAGAGAGA
>NW_020953014.1:0-18635 GCF_900497805.2 Vombatus ursinus | reverse complement strand
ACACACACACACACACACACACACACACACACACACACACACACACAGTTTTGCTACCAGAAACATTCCTTTGTTGAAACATATGGCCTCAATTACTGCCCCTCTGTTTCCTGCCTCTGCTCCTTTCCTGTTCTTGATTCCTTTTCTATTCTCCTCCCCCCACCACTGACTGCTCATGTTGGTGACTGCAGAAATTTACCTGTTATATTTAAATTAAATTTAACATTTTAATTTATCAATATCCAACTGAATTTACCTTACTACCTCTTCTCCCCTCCCCCCCATCCCACCTTGGCTGTTCCTTCCAAGTGAGGGTTAGGGGTAATACCTCTGAAATGCCAGGCCTAGTAAAGTTCAGCTAGTTCAGAGTAACTGAATAGTTTGTGCTCTGTTAAAGCTAAGGTTTTGGTTTGGTTTTGTTTTGTTTTTAAAGAAAGACTGACTTTTCCTGGTCCTGTGCCATCCTGGTTTGTTTGGAAACTGATTTTAGAGGTTTATTATTTTTCTCTCAGGACCTTTTCCATCTTACTGGTTGAATACAAACCCTCAAGAGAGCCTAACTATCAGAGCCTAATGGAAGAAGCAGTAACAGCCCATTTCTTTGCCTTTTTCCAGCCCCAAAGCCTTGTAACAAAGCTTATGCCAAGTCTCAGCCCAGCTAATTTCATTTGCTTTTCAGCATCCCAGCTACTCTAGTTATGAATCGAGGGTCATAGAAGCTCTTAATCCTGTCCTCTGATATCTGTCTGTGGACTGGAACAGAACTAGAAGGATATTTCCTGGGACGTTGTAGGTACTCAGGGTAGGAGAAAACATGTTATAGTGAAAAACAACATGAAATTGGGAATCAGAAGACTGGTTCAAATCTCAGCTTTTTCACTACCAATATGACTTCAGGGAAGTCAGCCTCTTGGGGCTTCAGTTTTCTGACGGGTAAAATGAGGGGACCTCTGACAGATGCCTTTTTTCTTAAAACCCTTTGATCTTTATTCTTGGCATATAAGTGATGTTAGGATTTGGCCCAGTCAGCAGGGGGCACGGTATCCCTGTGCCCTGTCATCCTCTGGCCAGCAATTGAGCTGGAATCTAGGTCAGCTGCATTGTTCATCTTTGGCAGGCAGATGGCGCTTGGAACGCTTAGCCAGAGCCTTGGAAATGACAGCTGTTCCTGGGGATTTTGCAGTTTCAGGTTTCACCACCCAGGAGTTGTTGCCATGGAAACAGACCTGGGCCATGAGCAAGGATTCTACATTAACTCCTTGTAAACCTGCAAAGATTGTTCAGTATATGCAAGAGGGCCTAAATGGAATGTGGCTCCCCGGGGGAGGGTGTCGTTAGGGGCTGATACATGTGTGGAAGCTGACCATTCATTTGTGGCTTCCTGCCTGTCTTCCCTCAGCAGAGGGGAACAGACCCCTGCTGCAGACATCTAAGTCGAATGCCTTGAGGGATTAGGGGAAGGGAGTTTCAGTTCCTTTCTATTATTTTAATCTTAGTCTGTGCCTTAAAGATCAGCAATTCTTTGTCCTGATGCTGGCTAAGAGAGAGGAATGAGGCTGGAGGTGGAGTATACCTGGAAGGAAAAGAATCCAACTGTGTTTGCCTTGATAATCCAAGATCCTAGTAAGGGGAAAGCAGTGCCCCTTAATTAATTACAGAGGTTTCAGTGCTGAAACCTCTTATTTCAGTAACCTTGAGGTAATGTGTAAATATGCACAACTTAGATTTTGAGACCCTTCTGTCTTTCTACTCCCATCTGTCATTGTGGTTTGGAACCATATGGAACAGTAGAGGTCAAAACACAGTTCATTTTCTGTGTTGTGGGGATTGACAAAGCCCAGGGTGCTTGGAATAAGAGGGTGTTAGCATATGAACCAGTCACTCCATATCCTACTTCATTTCCTTACAGAGGGTGATGAGACTGGTGTGATGGACAGTCTCCTGGAAGCCCTACAGTCAGGTGCGGCATTCCGAAGGAAGAGAGGACCCAGACAAGGTAAGTGGGGGTCCTATGTTGATAGCTGTGAGGTTTCTATGTTCCAAAGTTAAGGGCACAAATCCTGCATTGGAAAAGGATTAGCTAAGCTAATTTGTTGATGAAGACAGCTAGTACTGGCAGTCTGTGAATGAAGAAGCTGCCCTACTGGAATCTCCTTTATGTAGAGAAAGTCATCTGATTATCAATACCTGGAGCTCATCTGCTGACTTGGAGAAGAACTCTGGTTTCACTTCTCCCTTTCTGGAGCAAAGATCTAAAACAAGGGAGGCAGAAAGAAGGCAATTTGTTTCTGTGGCTATAAGGAGTTTGTACACATATGTGTAGTTAGAATTAGGGTGGATGAAGGGAGTGAAATGATCAGATACTTGAGAGATGACAGGAACAAATAAGACCTACTCAAAGTTTGGAGCTGGAGTGGTAGGTGGACTCTTGAATCACAGGGTCTCATGTGTATGTTTGAGAGTTATCTGATCCAGAAGCAGGCTTTCCCACCACATCTTTGGTGGTTTTAAGTGTATAACATTGAACTAGAGTACCTGGGAAAAGAATAAAGGTGAGGTGAGATGTTATTCAGGTAAGGATATGAAGAGGATGAATAACTAGGGAAATGGAGAGAAGCAAAGGGACCTAATCAAAAGTGGGGGATAGCCAGGGCTCCTAATCTTACTCCTTTCAGAATAGAGAGGCACCAAGACTGTAAATGCATCACCATGCTTGATGAAGATGTTTTCTTAGATTGATGATGCTTTGATATATGAACAACTGAGTCTTAGAAATTGTGTCCTCTTTCCCAGAATGGAAGGAAATGGCAACTAAAGGCTTCCTTTAGCCATAGACTCACTACTAAAATGGCAGGTGTTGTGCTACTTGCTCTCTGGACATTCTATGGTCCTGCCTGACCTCATCTTTAACCTTGGTACCATCCTGGAAAAGAAAAATGGAGCTTGTGTGCATACTCCCACAGTAATTAATGTAACCAATTCCATTCAAGTTAGAGCATGACATACTTGTTACCTGTTAACAAGTTAGAGAGCTAGCACCTGTTACAAATTTCAGAGAGTTTAGCTACTAGAAGTGGGGCATGTAGTAATAGGTATACTTAACCCCAATCCATACTTTGCAGGATAGACTTTTAGATCACCAAGTTCTAACCCAAAAATCTTGTCTCCATTGGTTGGATTGAAATTGTTTACCATCCCTTACCATCAACTTGGATAACCAGAAATGGAATACTGTAGAAAATTTAATTGGATGCTAAAATCTCTGGTTATAGCACAAGCCCAAACCCAATCATGTTCCTTAAGAAACAGAATCCCTAGAGTCTGAAGTAAAGGTGAAGCTTATTGGTATGATGATTTGAGGGGTAGGAGGTAAGAGGGGAAAGAATTTTCCTAAGCATTTTTTGACTCTTCTCATCCTGAGTCTTTCTAATGGATGTGATGTTTGGGTGGAGTGTTTTGCCATGAGTGTTTGGGTAGGAAGAAGGCAGGGCAGACTGAATCAGTGCTGCTTGGACTTTGCCTATAGACCTAAGTGATGACAAATGGTATTTTTCTTGTCAACTTGTAGACAGTAATACCTCCATATCACATGGAGTATACTGTAGCCTCACAGTAAACATCTCAAACCATTCTTATGTGTGGTGCCCTTCAGATTTTTTTTTCTACTCTCAGCTGTTGAGTATGCTGGCTACAGGCTTCTGTGGACAATTCCCATTTGACCCTAGAGAAGCATGTCTAGTAGAATATACTGGAATCCCAGATGCTTCCCAAGTGTTTCCTGTGTATAGATATTCAGACCACTGGTGGCTTCCCTCGTCTCTGTGTCCTCCCCCTTGTTGGAGTAAGAATCCAGTATTCAAGGGCTAAGAAGGAGCATTCACTGAAGCCTTAGTTCCTCTATGGAAAATTAATTAGTTGACAGCTCTTTTAGTTCTTCCTGTATAAGAGGTTACAGGAGAAATCAGACACTAGGTACAAGAAGGTGAGGTGTCTATATCTTTGAGCACAACTAAATGTTTGAGAGTAGGCATGGATTAGAAGTCACATCACAGAGACAAGTATGGTGGTTCCACTTGATGGGCCTCTGTCTTGTAATCATCAATGACTTCCATTCTTTAGACTTTGTGAGTCTATAGTCTCTGCTTTCATACAGTCATAGAGTTGTCATCCAAAGGGACCCTCCCTGAATACATCTGTCAGAAATCCTTAGGAAGGTTGACAGATTTTTTGAGAGAAGTGTGACACTTAGGTAGAACTCTAAGCATTACAGTGGAAAGCATAATAGACTGGTGGTCAGGAGTCCTGCGTTGTGGTGCCAACTCTACTTCTTACCTAGCTATGTTACCTGAGACAAGTCACTTAATTTTCTGGGCCTCAGATTTTCTAATTTGTAAAAGTTCTGTGGCAATTTAGTTATAAGCAGTGTAGGGGGATGCAGAGGATTAAGAAGCTTCATCCTTTGAGATGATGGCTCTACATCTTCCCTCTTTGCTTCTGGCCTATCCTTCAAGAGCCCGCCCCTCCCCATTACTGCCTGTCTCTTTTTGGCTGCATCATCTGGCTTATTGCCTTGAACAGAGGCATTGCTTATACATCTTCCTCACAGGCTGGGTCTGTGACTGCTCATTCCCAGGGAGGCAGCTGTCCCCTATTCAAAGACACCAGCAGCTCTTCCCTAGAATGTAAAGGAATGGAAAAAATCTACAGGCCTCTAGGGAGTGACTATCATACAAAGGCCTTTTTATTAGATATGGGGGGAAGTGGTCTAGGAGGGAGAAAGGGGGACTTTCAAGGCCAGTTCATTAAAAACAGAGCCCATGCTGCTGTGTTCGGCAGTGTTCAAAAACAATGGCTTAAGTGTGGAGGGGAAGAATCTCTGCAATTGTCCTGCAGGAACTTTTTCAGGCTGATGATTGAGTCAGTTTGTGGTTTTAATGACTCAACTTTATTTCAGTGTCTGAATTGTAGCCTCTTATACTGGCCATCTGCTGAATGGCACGAGTCAAAAGAAGAAAGAAATCTATCCCCCTCTTCCCTTCCTCCTCTACTCCGAGATCTGCTTCCTCTCTCAGCTCCTACTGGGTGGCCACAGCTAAACAGAAAATGATGGTGAAACCCCTGTGTAGTCTAGAAGGGTCTCTTTCCTACCTTCAGATAAAACTAAGAAGTAGTAATGAAGTTGCCTCGATGGGACTTTTTTTTCCCATATTTTTAAAGTATTCCAATAGGAAGAGAATACCCATGGAGCAAAAATAGGACAATAGATATAATTAGGAGTTTATTAGGACATGAATGAAACTTTTAGTATAACTGTAGCTGTCCCATCTGTCCCAGTTTCCTCTTCTCCGGGGGAACTTATTAAAAGGCACACTTCCTTTAACTAGTTCTCATCTTGTGTTCTATAAAACCCTTTTTCCAGCTCATTAACCCTTTTTCCATCCCCAACATCGTATAGCTGTTTCTTGCTGACTTTTTCCCTTTCTGACTTTTCTTTTGTATCAATATTAACATTACTTGATTGTTAATATGAATAAAATTCCATGAGGGAGAACCTTCTCATATATTCAGTGTACTACTTTGTACCTTTGTCAAGCCTTTAGTTTTCCCTGGGCTAAAATCAACTAACTGATGAGGCACGAGGTGGAGCAGTCACCTTGAGCTTGGCTGTTCAAGCTACTCAGCATTATTACAGTGGACAGGATGGAGTAGGGGTCAGGATATTTAACTTCCATTGCCAGAATTGATATTAGCTTGCTGTGTGACCTTGAGCTATGTTGTGTCCTTAGTGCTTTAACTTCCCTAATCTTAAATGAAGAGTATTGCAGACCCCCTATTAATTCCTCGCATGGCTTAAGAATAGGTTTTATCTAATCTGTAAAGCATCAGGAGTTCTTTAATATCTGTGAATATTGGGGGTTGTCCTCAAGATTCCTGGGCAGAGATAGCAGTCTTATTCTACAGAGAAAGAAAATTAGGAACAAAGCATTTCAAAATGGTTCAACATTTAAACTTTGACTCCTACACTCCTATCTCCTATTTTGAACAGACCTGTCTTCTCTAACAATAGCTGCCCAAAACCACCTGACAAAAACTAGGTTATTTAATCCCTTTGAACCTGGCCTTTATTTTTCCTGAGTTTAGAGTCAGAAATTTTACCTTACCTGTGTCTTGTCCTCCAGATCTAAAAAGAAAGTGGCCTCATAGGAGCATTACCTCACTGCTAGAGCTTGGCCTCAAGTCAGACAGTGATGTGGTTTTTGAGCCTCTCTTTTCCAGAAATGAGAAGTGGGCTAGAGGGACAAAAAAGAACTGCAAAGAAAAGGGAGACAAATAATTCTGGGCAGTTTTGCAAATTAAAGGGGTTCCTGGAACCTCAGGTGGAGAAAAGGAAATGGAAAGGGAACATCTATAGAAAAAAAAATATTAATCAGAAACTTAGTCACTTCTTCTAAGGGACTTATTGATCTTGTCCAGTCAGTTATAGACTCCTACAGCAACTCCTTGTAGGGGAAAAAAATAGCAAAACTCTAGAGAATATTCATTATCTATGGAACTCTCAAAGCATTTGTGCCCCACGCTGCCTAGGAAGTGATAAAACTGAAGTCTAGCCAACTGGAATATTAGAGAACTGCTATTGGGAAATATGTTTATTCTTCATTCTCCTCTTGTTAGTATTTTGTGCTATTAAGTGGAAGAGGAAAAGGAGACTTCTGAGTTGATGAACTGGGGCCATGTTATGTGTGCTCCCTATTCTGATTGTCCCCAGAACAGTGGATTTGGGTAATGATGAAGACTTAAGAGCTCAGCACAGCTGGCAGCCACAGAAAGGAGAGGAGAGGGTGTGGCACTTACTTGGGCTTTCTGATCCAGTTTGGCTCTTCCTCGAATAAAGATTTTCTGTTGCTCCAGAGAGGGCAGAAATTCTGGGGGTATCTCATACATAGATTAGACCAGACTTGTACTCTCTTCAGGTTCCCATAATCCCCTCAGCCACCTCACTGTGTTCCATCCTCCATGTTGCCTTACCCTGACCTCCCCCATTTTCCCACACATATTTCCAGATACATGCTGTTTGTACTTAGAGGCCATGGGAAGGGACAATAGTCACAGAGATGTGTGGTAGTGAAGAGCCGCCTGTGTGTCCTAGGGGCAATAAAACCGTGAGAAACAAGCCCTGCAGACCTAGGAGCCTATGTGGAAATTCCAGCAGATGGAATAGAGGAAGAGAGGGTGTTGTTTTTGGTTAGTGGTATTGGGGTGCTACCAATGGCAGGCAGCCTTGGGGCTGCAGCTGGAAAGGAATATCATCATTTTTTGACCTCGGATTGCTTTGTAACAGGGATCTTAACTTGGAATCCATAGAAAGGGTCTGTGGATTGGTTTCAGGGGGCACATGATATTTAGCATTTTCTTCTTTCACTTATAAACATTAAAAAACATTACTCTGAGAAGGGGTCCATAGGTTTTACCAGACTGCCAAAGGGGCCCATGGCACCAAAAAAGAAAAAAGTAAAGAACCTTTGCTTGATACGATCCACCAAATGCCTATTCTGTAGTCTGCAGACAACTCTGCCCACCCTGGCTTATCTTGAAATAAGATCTATAGTTTCAGGATCACATTATAAAGTGGGTGGGATGTTGTTCTTTTTTTTTTGTTGAGGATGAGAGCAGTTAAGACAAAATCATCTGGATGCAAGGTGTGCATGTGCTAGTGAAACACAGCCCTTCCTAGTGCTTCTGGCTGTGGGAGATCCTCTGCCACGTGCAGAAGGCTCCTCCAGGGTAGGGGGTGCTATCCTGGCTGTGACTAGCGGAACATCAAGCTGACTGTGACCAAGATGAATTGAACTCTCTGGTCCCTTGCTTGACCATCTTGTCCTCCTTATTTCACCGAGAGATTCTTCCTTTCCACTATTGACTCATGTTATTCCACATGCTGTCCAGAGCAGTACACACATTAGTGTAGGCCCCAGTTGATTCTCTATCCTAGAGATTGAAGGGGACAAGGAACCAGGTATTCCCAGGACAATGTCTCATATCCTTTCTCTTACAGCCAACAGGAAGGCCGGATGTGCAGTCACCTCTCTACTTGCCTCAGAGCTGACAAAGGATGATGCCATGACTCCACATTCTTCTAAGGTGCCCAGGATGAGTGAGGGAACCCGGGACATCCACGATGAAAATAAGGAATTGATTGGTCGTGCGAGTTAGGCCTGGGCTTTGCGGCAACACTGGCTGAACAGCTGAGCCCAAGGCAGCCCTGCCTTGTAGCATGAGCCTAAGGGGTCAAGTGGATTTTCCTCTATGGCAGCCCACCTTCCCTGCCTCCATTCTTTGGCCTGCTGCTCTCTGTATAGCATACACAGCTTTAGCTGTCTGGAGGCAAGAAGGAAAGGGCACCTTGGAAGAAGCCCTGGACACCCACTCAGCACTGGCTGTTGCATTACCAAAGCAGGGACCATCTCCGCTGCCTTAACCCTAACTATCTTTCCTTTGTTACTGTGGTGCCACATCTCAGGTGGTGCCCAACCTGCTTCCTCAGTCCCTGGCTCCAAAGGAGCTCACCCCAAGGTCAATCTTGCTGGATTTGTGTTCTTTCTGCTGTCTTGTGCCCTGCCGTGGCTTCTCTAGCCCTAGGAACCACATGGGGTTCTTGAACTTTCTGACCATATTTTTAGATCTCCTATCATTGCTGCCATTCATGCTTTCTTCTCCCTCTCTCCATTTGCTATTGATATTTATTGTTTGTGGTGAGGTGTGGGTTGCTGCTTCTAAAGAAATGAGGAGCAGCTCTTACCCTCATTCCCCTCCCCTCCCCAGGGAAGGACTCCTCCTCCCAGCTTCACAAAGCAAAAAGAACTGGACCACTACTATCCAGCTGTGGCATGAACTAGAGCACCTGAGGAAAAATGACCCTAGAGTCTGAGCATTGCTGGACAGGGCATCAAGACAGGACAGCCTCCCCACACCCTCAGCTTAACTGAGTGTCCTGTTTACTGTCCCTCCCTCCCTTTGTCTTCTGCACTTGCCCCCCACTGCCCTTGTTATTCTTAGGGCCTTGGCTCATCTTCCCCTGAAGTTTCAGCTGTTGTATGGCTGCAAAAGGCCCCCATCCTCTCCAAGTCTCCAGGGAAAGGGGAGGCAGAGCCTCCTGGCTAAGAAATTGTTTTGCAAATGGATCTATTTTTGTATAAGATGTTGTTTTTTAGAAAATATACAAAAAACCCCTCTTCCCTGTTTCCTGGCCCTTCTCCCTCCTGAATGTGAGAGTTCCTGGCATTTCTCCCCTTCACTTATCCCCGGAGACCAAGACCCGCCTCACTGCCCTCATCTGAATGTGTCCCGTGGGCAGGTTCAAATTCCAAGTCCCCAGCAATAGTTCTGGATTATTAATTTCTGAGATCTGTGGGTAGCTTGGTACTTTTTCCCTGACCAGACAAGGCCAGGCCAAGGAGCTGAGAGGACCCAGGTACTGCTGAGTTTTTTATAAATTTAATATATTTGAAGAGCCAAATGTGCAAATGCTAACTGGGCACCACCGTGGGGGAGGAGAGAAGTCTAGATTAAGGGTTGGGGCGTGGGGTGGAATCATGTGAGTAGGATGCTCTGGAATCATGGCAGTAGGATGCTCCATAGGCCCTGTACCCTCACCCTGCACTGGATACAATTTTGTGCCATATCCCCTAGCAAGGTAAAGCTAGAATTCCCAAATGCAGGGGATCATCCCTGCTCTCCTCATATCCCCTTCATTTCCTTACTCATAGATAAGAAGAAGAGAGTGGGGCCCTCTAAGTTTAATCCCAGGAATGGTAGTTGCTGGGACAAGAGGAAGGGTTAGGAGGAAATCTAGAGGCCTCAAGGGCAGAAAAGGAATTCTGGGAGTTGGGGAGGTCCAAAATCCTGGGCTTGGGATTTGGGGCAACAGCAGCTGCTATGAGAACTTTTTTCGAATGCTGTGGTGTAGGGAGTACTTGCTACTCCCATTGTCCCTCCCTGCTGGCTGACACTTGGACTTTGAGCCTTTCTTTTTTAAATCACTTTTGCTAAGATGCATTTGATAAAAAAAAATAATAATAAAAGGCAAGATACAAATCTATTTCCCTCGCCTCTCAGGCTTCTGGGACATGTCATCACCTCTGATTTGTTGGATTTATTTGTTTCAAACTGTTAATAAAACATTGGAATGGTATTCGCTCCAGTCTTCTTTGTAAGGTTTTGGCCTGTTCCTCTTCCATGCCCCAAATATACAACTTTCCCTTGCCAGTCAACTTGAGAAAAACCAAGGGCCTTCCCCCTTCTGCTGGGTCAATATCAAGTTTGTTGCTCCCCAATCACCAATTCATATCACAGTATTAAACACCTCGTGTGTTCAAACAGTGTGAGTTTGGGAATACAGATATGAAAAATGAGGATTCTTGTGCTTGAGCTTAAAATCTAATGAAAGGATATGATGTGCACAAATTAATGCAGCACAACATAGAATATTAATAAATGAATGTATATAAAGCTTTAAAGTTTGCAAAAAAGCTTTGTGTGTGTGTGTGTGTGTGTGTGTGTGTCTAAACACACTTGTTTGGGCCTCAAAACAACCCTGAAGACTGTGGTCTAGTGAAGTGTCAAACTCAAATAGAAATGGATCCCTGTGAGTAGCATGTTGATGTAGAAAATCACAAATTAACATTGTGTTGTATTTTTATTTTGTTAAACATTTCCCAAATACATTTTAATTTTGTTAGGGCCACACACTTAGGACCTCAAGTTTGAGTGTTTAGCCTGGTCTTAAACTTCAGATTCAGAAAGACCTGGCTGTGATAATGGCTCATGACCCTGAGCAAATTCCTTAACTTCTCAGGGCTGTAGACAACTCTTTTAGATTATAAATTGCTGAGCAATTTATAGGAGATCTAGGAGTTCCCTGCACAAGTGGAATCATAGCTCATCCATCAATCATTCTATAAAAAGTATGTTTGCTTATTTATTTTGCTTAAATCATTCCATGTGAATTCATGGATCCCTTGCAATAACTTAGTCCAAGGCCCAAGTACTACTGTTTTAAAATAATTTTCAGTTGGTGTTAGGGGAGGAAGCACAGAAAGCTTCATGGAGATGGCAGCATTTACTAAGCCTTTAAGAAAGACAAGATTTTCCACAGACAGACAAGTAGAGCAGGTGGGAGAAGTTGGAGTGAGATCAGGGAATAGCTAGGAATCTAATTTGGCTAGACAATGGAGTCTGGGAAGGAGGAATGGATAATGTGAAATAATACCACTAGGTGGCCAAATTGTGAAGGATGTTAAATATCAGGCTAAAGAATGTATTTTATACTGTGCAGTCCCGGATGAGTCACTTCTCTTTATGCCTCAGTTTCCACGAAATGAAAGGATTGGACTAGATTTTTAAGGCCCCTTCCAGTTCAAGATCTTATGATCCTGTGGACATTGGTTCATTTAACAAATTTTAAAGTGCTGTGTAGAGCATAAAGTGTTAGATGCTAAGGGAGAAGCAAGAGTTTAGATGAGATGATTAGTTGCTTTTCATCAGCCTATAGTCTACTTGAGATAAGACAAACATAACTAATAACATATTACCTGATAAATTTGGAGGAGGAGAGAGGAGGAAGTGGGGCAGGGAACTAAACCACACCTGATTTCATCTGTGTAGAGGGCTCCCAGTGTAGGGCTCCAATCTTCTATGGAGATTGGCAACTCATCTATAAATTTAGGTCTTAGTTGCCTGGGATATTAAGAGGTTATGACTTCTCCTGTGGGCATATAGCCAATATGTTTCAGAGGAGACTTGAACCCTTCTCAACCCCAGACCTTCCTCTTTATCATACCATTTTACCTCTCACAGGTGTATGAGAGTCATAAAATAAAGTGCTATATGAGGTCTAAAGAGGTTTGTCACTTTCTGGGGCAACAGGTAAGGCTTCACAGAGGAGGTTATTGTCTCTGACTTTGGAGAATGGGTAGGAATTGAACAGGCAAAAGGAGGGTGTTTCAGGTATAGGAGACTGATGGAGGAAAGGTATGGAGAGTACTGGGTACAATTTGATTGGAGGTTAGAGTGTATAATGAGATGGTCAGACCTGAAAAATTATTTTGGCAGCTAGTAACTCTTAAGAACTTTGTCATTATTAGGGCAGTTAAAAGGCATCTGGATGCAGGGCTGCTGCTGCTATTACTGCTGCCTCCAAGGCCCCTGCACCCACTCTGGTGGCACAGACTTCTTTGGACCTCCTAAGTTGTCTTAGGCTGGAAGAATGTGTCCCTCTGACCTTTCATTGGCTCTGCCAAACCAAAATTTGATTTGAGGCATTATTTTAAAGTTGTTTAGAGGGGAATATTGGGATAGTTCAGCTGCGTCCTGGTCTGTACTCCATCATATTCTCACCTCTTAGTTTCTGGCCCTGCTTTTCAGCTCATGCTTACCTCTCACTGTCTCACTCCTGCAATTTATACTAGGAAGGGAGAGCCAAGCCAATCAACCAACAAGCATTTATTAATTGTTCTGTGCCAGGCACTGTGCTAGGTGCAGGGGATAGAAATACAAAGATAGTAGGGGCAGCTAGGTGGCGCAGTGGATAGAGCACCGGCCCTGAAGTCAGGAGGACCTGAGTTCAAATCTGGCCTCAGACCAAACACTTGACACTTAACTAGCTGTGTGACCCTGGGCAAGTCACTTAACTCCAATTGTCTAAAAAAGAAAAAAATACAAAGATAGTGTCTGCCTTCAAAGAGCTTGCCTTCTACTGGGTGATTACACATTCACAGATCAGTACTGGTAGAATAGGTACAAAATAAATATATAGAAATGGGGTGGGGCAATAACAACTGAGGATTTTAAAATAATATTTTTCTTAATTACATGTAAGAACAATTTTTAACATTCATTTTTAAAATTTTGAGTTCCAAATTATCTCCTCCCCCCTCCCTAAGACAGTAAGCAATTTGACATAGGTTATACATGTGCAATCATTCAAAACATATTTCAATATTAGTCATTTTGTGAAAGAAAAAAGACCAAAAACAACCATGAAAAAAATAAAGTGAAAAGTAACATACTTTGATCTGCATTCAGACTCCATCAGTTCTTTCTCCAAAGGCAGATAGCATTTTTCATGATGAGTCCTTTGGAATTGTCTTGGATCATTGTATTGCTGAGAACAGCTAAGTCATTCACCATTGACTGTTGTACAATATTGCTATTACAATGGACAATGTTCTCCTGGTTCTGCTCATTTCACTTTGCATCAGCTTATGCAAGTCTTTCCTTTCTGAAATGATCCAGCTCATCATTTCTTATAGTCCAATAGTATTCCATTGCAATCATATATACCACAGCTTGTTTAGCCATTTGCCAATTGATAGTCATCCCCTCAATTTCCAATTCTTTGCCACTATAAAAAGAGCTGCTATAAATAGTTTTGTACAAATAGGTCCTTCCCCTCTCTACCTGCTTTTTTTTTTTTTTTTAATTTCTTTGGCATACAGACCTAGTGATGGTATTTCTGGGTTAAGCATATACAGAGTTTTATAGCCATTTCAGCATAGTTCAAAATTGCTCTCCAGAATGGTTGGATTTAGTTCACAACTCTACCAACAGTGCATTAGTGTCCCAATTTTCCCACATTCCTTCCAACATTTATAATTTTCCTTTTCTGTAATATTAGATAATCTGATAGGTGTGAGGTGGTACCTCAGAGTTGTTTTAAGTTGCATTTCTCTAATCAATAGTGATTTAGAGCAGTATTTCATATGACCATAGATAACTTTGATTTATTCATCTGAAAACTGCCTGTTCATATCCTTTGGCCACTGACCATTGACCAAGTGGGGAATGACTTGCATTCTTATAAATTTGACTCAGTTCTTTATATATTTGAGAAGTGAGGCCTTTATCAGAGACACTTTCTATAAAGAATTTCCCCAGCTTTCTGCTTTCCTTCTAATCTTGGTTGCATTGGTTTTGTTTGTGCAAAACCTTTTAATTGAACTGAGATAATTTTAAAAGGCCTCTTGAAGGAGACGGCAGGAACTGAGCCTTGAAAGGTGCTAGGCCCTCCAAAAAGTAGAGGTGAAGGAAGAGAGCATTCTAGGCATGGAGGGGCAGCCTGTGCAAAGTCATGAACATGGGAGGCCAAATGTCATTTGTATGGAGCAGCAAGGAGGCTAGTTTGACTGGGGTGTGGGGTATATGGAGAGTCAAGAGCAGGGTTAGGGAACCTTGCAGCCTCAAAGACACATGTGGCCCTCTATGTCCTCATGTGTGGCCCTTTGACTGAATCCAAACTTCACAGAACAAATCCCCTTAATAAAAGGATTTGTTCTGTAAAACTTGGACTCAGTCAAAAAGCTGAACCCAAAGACCTAGACATGTGGCCTTGAGGCCATAGATCCCCCACCCCTGGTCAAGAGTAATCAGCTTGGAAAAGTAGAGTGAAATCAAATCGTGAAGTGTTTACAGTCTTCCACAGAAATGCCAAGCAGAGTAATTTTTATTTTGTCCTATGGGCAATTACGTGCACAAGAGTAACACGATCAGAGCTGTGCTTTAGGCATATCGATTTGGCAACTGGGTGGAGCATGGAGAAGGGGAGAAATTTGAGGCAGGGAGACTAAAGAGGATTTTTTTTTTTTTTTTTTGCAGTAGTACAGACAAGAGGTGATAAAGGCCTGGACTAGGATAGTTGTGGTATGGGTAGAGAAGAGGCCAGATGCAAAGGATGTTGAGGTCATGAAATATATGACTTGATAAGTGATTGAATGTGGTGTGGGGCTAGTGAGAGAATGAGGAGTCCAGGATGATTCTTAGATTGTGAACCTGGGCAGCTCTAATAAAGTGTAGTAAGCAGATGGGGTAGATGTAGGTGTCAAGATGAGGACTATTTTGGACATGTTGAGTGTGAGATGCTTGTGGGACATCCAGGTAGCACTGCAATTAGAAATGGGTGACTGGAACACGGGAGAGATGGGGCTGGATTTGTAAATCTGGGAGTTACCTTCATAGAGATGATCATTGGATCCACGAGTTCTGGTAAGATCAGTAAAAGAGAAAGAGGAGAGATCCCAGGACCAAGCAATAGGATACATCTATACCAAAGGGGCAGAATATAGATAAAGAAACTGAAGAGAAAACTGAAAAAGTAAGAGGACTATGTCAGAGGGGTGTTACAGCAATCCAGTGACTATCCAGGAGGGGGTGCTCGATGGTGTCAAATGACGAAGAGAGGTCAAGGGTGAGAATGGAGAAAAGGCCATGAGTCCTGAGAGCCCTGCTCTGTGCCCAAGGGAAGTGAATCAATTGCACGGTGTCCTTGCTCTGTTCTTTCCCCCACCTCCTGGTCACTAACAAATACACTCTGGATGAGCCCACAAGAAACTTGAATTCCACCTCTACCAAGAGATCATTGTCTGGGTTTTGTTTTTGTTTTTTTTTTTTTTTCCAGATAAAAGCACAGGAAACTCCCTGCCATAAATGAAACGTGACAGACACAAAACGTTCTTGGCTAGGAAGTGATGTATATACATAGCCTTCAGACCTCCTGATCTTCCCTGTCTAGCTTGGGACAAGAAGCCTGAGACCAGGATAGCAGTGGCAGTCTGGTGCTGGGGCTAGAAATAAAGCCCTTTAAATAGCCCTAGAGTCTGGATGTCTGTAGCCCCATCGTGACAGGAGGTGTGGGAGCCGTGGGCAAGGCAGTGCCTTGGTCTGTGAAGTGCAATGTAGCTGGGAGAGGGAGGGGCTGCTCACCCTTTCTCCCTCCTCGACCCCAACTGCTCTTTATGCTTTTGTGCACACATACCAATTTGGGGACCACAGCTGCCCACGCACCCATTCAGTCTGCAGTCTTGCCAGGAATAGAACCCAGGCATCCAGAACCCGCAGAACCGCCTTCATCTCCTGCCCAGCTGTCAGGAGCCAACTCCAGGCCCCCACCCTAGTTATACACTCCGCCCACCCTAGGCAGTTGCTCCCAGAAACTCGGTGAGAAGGTTGGGTTTCCATGACAACGCACTTCGGGTGCTGGAAAGGGTGAGATAGATGGGACTGAGCTAAGTACTGAAAGGAGGGGGCATTCCCCCCCTGCTTGTGGGGTAGCCCAGCTTTCCCTCCTATGATTGCATTTGTCTCCGTATCTCCCACCCCACCTCCCTCTCAGTGTTTTTGCAGCATCTCAGGCAGCAACAACCTCGCAATCCAAATGTTGCTACGGGGAGAACTGCAGAGAGAAGGGGAAAGAGGGAGGGAGAGAGGGGGAGAAACGGAGATTGGTAGAAAAGGAAGGAGAGAGGGAGAGCGAAGAGAGTGAATGGAAAAAAACCAGGAGGCAGAAGCTGGGGGGTAGGGCGCAGCACGGCGCTGTGTCTGTGTCTGGGTGATGTACATTTCCTGCGGATGCTCCAGTCCTATCGGATCTGGGCAGGGGGATAGTCAACCTCAGGGGGGAGGTGGTTGCAAAGTTACGGAGGGGAAAGTGTGTGTGGGGGTGGGGGAAGGCGTGTGCAGGGGTTTGCAAGTCGGTAAATTGCTGTAAGGGCAGCCTGACACTGAGGGCGGGGAGCGAGGCTAGGATTGTGCCCCCTTGCCTCCTAGCCCCTCAAACATTGTTGCAGCCCCTGATACTGAGAGACTCCGCCCTGCTCCTTGGGAAGCAGCCATATTAGAGCCAGGAATTTATTTTTAGCAGAGAGTGGGAGGGGGCTGAGGAAACACTACCTCCCCTTTCTATTACCCCTTCCCTTCCCCCTTCCCAGTCGACTTCTAGCTCTTAACACTCGTGGCTTCCTGGCCAGCCAGCCCCAGTCCCTCCCCCATGCCTCTTCTTTTGCCTAGATACCGGTGCTAGGAGATGTAACAGAAAGATACAGCTACAAGTATACCCCCCCATACCTAATTACACATCCATGATGACGCATATCCACACAAAAATCGCAAGTATACACTCACACAACCACACCCAATTACACACATCACCACTAATACACGCATGCACAATCACACATCCACACCTAGTTACACATACTCTAACAACCCCATGGCACAGACATACAAACCCTCTTCTCAACCCAGGCTCCCCAGGTCTTCCCATCTGCAGGCTCCCTTATTGACCATCTCTTCTTGCATTGAAACACAAGGACCAAACAGTTCAGAAGAAACCATTTTATTATTTTTCCCAAAGAAAAAAGCTATATAAATATTAGAGTATAAAACTTGCGGTGTATGGGTGGGGAGCTACGTGGCTATTTGAGGGAAGCTTCTATAGAAGGGGCACAGAGGTCAGTACTGGGCTGGGAGGGGGAGCTGTAGCACACAGACACAGCATAAAGCACAGCACAGGACAGAGCGGGAGCAGACAGAGATAAAGCCCCAGTACTGCTATCCACTCGTGGTCACGGAAGCAAGCACACAGCACTAGCTACACACAGGTTACTCTACACCAGCTCAAAGAATGTGGTCAGGGTCACTAGTCACTACACTAAAGAGTGGTGAAATGTGGGAGGGTCTCCTTTGTGTAAACAGGACTAGTACAGCCCCAGTTGGGCCAGGGTCAGGACTATATAAAGGTGGAGATCTAAGAAGTGGGAATGGCAAAGTAGAATAAATGGCACCTGAGAGGGTGAGGGAATATGAACTTCATGGGGGACTACAGGAGTGCCCCTCCTCCCTCCCCTGACCATCTGTCTCTCTGCTTCTGGGTCCCTTTCCTAGTGTTTGGGGATAGAGAACATGACATCTGTCTGACTATCATGCAGGAACTTTGGGAGGAGCATGTTTGTGGCTTCCTATACTAGCCAAACTGCCTTGGAACTGGACTACACTGGTCCTGCCTGCTTATCCCGCCTGATAAATAAGAGAGCGTTCATATGCCTGGATCGCCCGTGGCAACTTTGTCTGTGTTCAGATGACCTAGCCTGAATTACACCCCCCTTCCTTACCCCCCCTTACACATAACCACACACATATCCCCATATTCATATATACCAGGCCCAAGAGCTCAATCTTACTTTGATGCCATTTGGTCCCTTTAAATCCCCTATGGCCAAGGTGACATACCCCAGAGCCAGAAGCCTGAGGCTTTGTATCCAGGGGACTGGGTCCAACCCAGGGCTCTCTTGTCCAGGGGCTTGGCTCCATGACAGTCATAGAATATGGGGGCTTGATTAGTTCAGGGAGCCCAACCAGTAACTAGTGGGAGCTGGAAGTAAGAGGACCCACAACCCCTCCTTTAAGACCCTGACCAAAGATTTGTCTTTCTTTCTAGTGGAAAGGTCCCCCCCCTCCCTATACCCTCCCTACTCATCCCAACCATGCCATGCTATTTCCCAACATGCAATGGATTCTTATGCTGAGGGGAGGACAAAGAATAGGAGATGAGGAACTCTGAAGAGAATGGTCCCATAACTCAACCCTGGTCCCTGTTTGCTGGGACCTTGGGCAAAGGCTGAGGGTGGAAGATTTTCCCCAAACCCAGTCCATGTAAAAGTAAGTAGAGAAGTTAAAATATGTTGAAGTTGGTTTAGAAAGTGGGAGTCAGAAGTCATTGTGCTCCCACAACTCTCCACAGGTAGGAGATGAGCACAGTTCTGCCCCTACTCCCCAGATCTTAAGGCCACTCAGCCTAAGGTCTCATA
>NW_020953013.1:0-18645 GCF_900497805.2 Vombatus ursinus | reverse complement strand
ACACACACACACACACACACACACACACACACACACACACACACACAGTTTTGCTACCAGAAACATTCCTTTGTTGAAACATATGGCCTCAATTACTGCCCCTCTGTTTCCTGCCTCTGCTCCTTTCCTGTTCTTGATTCCTTTTCTATTCTCCTCCCCCCACCACTGACTGCTCATGTTGGTGACTGCAGAAATTTACCTGTTATATTTAAATTAAATTTAACATTTTAATTTATCAATATCCAACTGAATTTACCTTACTACCTCTTCTCCCCTCCCCCCCATCCCACCTTGGCTGTTCCTTCCAAGTGAGGGTTAGGGGTAATACCTCTGAAATGCCAGGCCTAGTAAAGTTCAGCTAGTTCAGAGTAACTGAATAGTTTGTGCTCTGTTAAAGCTAAGGTTTTGGTTTGGTTTTGTTTTGTTTTTAAAGAAAGACTGACTTTTCCTGGTCCTGTGCCATCCTGGTTTGTTTGGAAACTGATTTTAGAGGTTTATTATTTTTCTCTCAGGACCTTTTCCATCTTACTGGTTGAATACAAACCCTCAAGAGAGCCTAACTATCAGAGCCTAATGGAAGAAGCAGTAACAGCCCATTTCTTTGCCTTTTTCCAGCCCCAAAGCCTTGTAACAAAGCTTATGCCAAGTCTCAGCCCAGCTAATTTCATTTGCTTTTCAGCATCCCAGCTACTCTAGTTATGAATCGAGGGTCATAGAAGCTCTTAATCCTGTCCTCTGATATCTGTCTGTGGACTGGAACAGAACTAGAAGGATATTTCCTGGGACGTTGTAGGTACTCAGGGTAGGAGAAAACATGTTATAGTGAAAAACAACATGAAATTGGGAATCAGAAGACTGGTTCAAATCTCAGCTTTTTCACTACCAATATGACTTCAGGGAAGTCAGCCTCTTGGGGCTTCAGTTTTCTGACGGGTAAAATGAGGGGACCTCTGACAGATGCCTTTTTTCTTAAAACCCTTTGATCTTTATTCTTGGCATATAAGTGATGTTAGGATTTGGCCCAGTCAGCAGGGGGCACGGTATCCCTGTGCCCTGTCATCCTCTGGCCAGCAATTGAGCTGGAATCTAGGTCAGCTGCATTGTTCATCTTTGGCAGGCAGATGGCGCTTGGAACGCTTAGCCAGAGCCTTGGAAATGACAGCTGTTCCTGGGGATTTTGCAGTTTCAGGTTTCACCACCCAGGAGTTGTTGCCATGGAAACAGACCTGGGCCATGAGCAAGGATTCTACATTAACTCCTTGTAAACCTGCAAAGATTGTTCAGTATATGCAAGAGGGCCTAAATGGAATGTGGCTCCCCGGGGGAGGGTGTCGTTAGGGGCTGATACATGTGTGGAAGCTGACCATTCATTTGTGGCTTCCTGCCTGTCTTCCCTCAGCAGAGGGGAACAGACCCCTGCTGCAGACATCTAAGTCGAATGCCTTGAGGGATTAGGGGAAGGGAGTTTCAGTTCCTTTCTATTATTTTAATCTTAGTCTGTGCCTTAAAGATCAGCAATTCTTTGTCCTGATGCTGGCTAAGAGAGAGGAATGAGGCTGGAGGTGGAGTATACCTGGAAGGAAAAGAATCCAACTGTGTTTGCCTTGATAATCCAAGATCCTAGTAAGGGGAAAGCAGTGCCCCTTAATTAATTACAGAGGTTTCAGTGCTGAAACCTCTTATTTCAGTAACCTTGAGGTAATGTGTAAATATGCACAACTTAGATTTTGAGACCCTTCTGTCTTTCTACTCCCATCTGTCATTGTGGTTTGGAACCATATGGAACAGTAGAGGTCAAAACACAGTTCATTTTCTGTGTTGTGGGGATTGACAAAGCCCAGGGTGCTTGGAATAAGAGGGTGTTAGCATATGAACCAGTCACTCCATATCCTACTTCATTTCCTTACAGAGGGTGATGAGACTGGTGTGATGGACAGTCTCCTGGAAGCCCTACAGTCAGGTGCGGCATTCCGAAGGAAGAGAGGACCCAGACAAGGTAAGTGGGGGTCCTATGTTGATAGCTGTGAGGTTTCTATGTTCCAAAGTTAAGGGCACAAATCCTGCATTGGAAAAGGATTAGCTAAGCTAATTTGTTGATGAAGACAGCTAGTACTGGCAGTCTGTGAATGAAGAAGCTGCCCTACTGGAATCTCCTTTATGTAGAGAAAGTCATCTGATTATCAATACCTGGAGCTCATCTGCTGACTTGGAGAAGAACTCTGGTTTCACTTCTCCCTTTCTGGAGCAAAGATCTAAAACAAGGGAGGCAGAAAGAAGGCAATTTGTTTCTGTGGCTATAAGGAGTTTGTACACATATGTGTAGTTAGAATTAGGGTGGATGAAGGGAGTGAAATGATCAGATACTTGAGAGATGACAGGAACAAATAAGACCTACTCAAAGTTTGGAGCTGGAGTGGTAGGTGGACTCTTGAATCACAGGGTCTCATGTGTATGTTTGAGAGTTATCTGATCCAGAAGCAGGCTTTCCCACCACATCTTTGGTGGTTTTAAGTGTATAACATTGAACTAGAGTACCTGGGAAAAGAATAAAGGTGAGGTGAGATGTTATTCAGGTAAGGATATGAAGAGGATGAATAACTAGGGAAATGGAGAGAAGCAAAGGGACCTAATCAAAAGTGGGGGATAGCCAGGGCTCCTAATCTTACTCCTTTCAGAATAGAGAGGCACCAAGACTGTAAATGCATCACCATGCTTGATGAAGATGTTTTCTTAGATTGATGATGCTTTGATATATGAACAACTGAGTCTTAGAAATTGTGTCCTCTTTCCCAGAATGGAAGGAAATGGCAACTAAAGGCTTCCTTTAGCCATAGACTCACTACTAAAATGGCAGGTGTTGTGCTACTTGCTCTCTGGACATTCTATGGTCCTGCCTGACCTCATCTTTAACCTTGGTACCATCCTGGAAAAGAAAAATGGAGCTTGTGTGCATACTCCCACAGTAATTAATGTAACCAATTCCATTCAAGTTAGAGCATGACATACTTGTTACCTGTTAACAAGTTAGAGAGCTAGCACCTGTTACAAATTTCAGAGAGTTTAGCTACTAGAAGTGGGGCATGTAGTAATAGGTATACTTAACCCCAGTCCATACTTTGCAGGATAGACTTTTAGATCACCAAGTTCTAACCCAAAAATCTTGTCTCCATTGGTTGGATTGAAATTGTTTACCATCCCTTACCATCAACTTGGATAACCAGAAATGGAATACTGTAGAAAATTTAATTGGATGCTAAAATCTCTGGTTATAGCACAAGCCCAAACCCAATCATGTTCCTTAAGAAACAGAATCCCTAGAGTCTGAAGTAAAGGTGAAGCTTATTGGTATGATGATTTGAGGGGTAGGAGGTAAGAGGGGAAAGAATTTTCCTAAGCATTTTTTGACTCTTCTCATCCTGAGTCTTTCTAATGGATGTGATGTTTGGGTGGAGTGTTTTGCCATGAGTGTTTGGGTAGGAAGAAGGCAGGGCAGACTGAATCAGTGCTGCTTGGACTTTGCCTATAGACCTAAGTGATGACAAATGGTATTTTTCTTGTCAACTTGTAGACAGTAATACCTCCATATCACATGGAGTATACTGTAGCCTCACAGTAAACATCTCAAACCATTCTTATGTGTGGTGCCCTTCAGATTTTTTTTTCTACTCTCAGCTGTTGAGTATGCTGGCTACAGGCTTCTGTGGACAATTCCCATTTGACCCTAGAGAAGCATGTCTAGTAGAATATACTGGAATCCCAGATGCTTCCCAAGTGTTTCCTGTGTATAGATATTCAGACCACTGGTGGCTTCCCTCGTCTCTGTGTCCTCCCCCTTGTTGGAGTAAGAATCCAGTATTCAAGGGCTAAGAAGGAGCATTCACTGAAGCCTTAGTTCCTCTATGGAAAATTAATTAGTTGACAGCTCTTTTAGTTCTTCCTGTATAAGAGGTTACAGGAGAAATCAGACACTAGGTACAAGAAGGTGAGGTGTCTATATCTTTGAGCACAACTAAATGTTTGAGAGTAGGCATGGATTAGAAGTCACATCACAGAGACAAGTATGGTGGTTCCACTTGATGGGCCTCTGTCTTGTAATCATCAATGACTTCCATTCTTTAGACTTTGTGAGTCTATAGTCTCTGCTTTCATACAGTCATAGAGTTGTCATCCAAAGGGACCCTCCCTGAATACATCTGTCAGAAATCCTTAGGAAGGTTGACAGATTTTTTGAGAGAAGTGTGACACTTAGGTAGAACTCTAAGCATTACAGTGGAAAGCATAATAGACTGGTGGTCAGGAGTCCTGCGTTGTGGTGCCAACTCTACTTCTTACCTAGCTATGTTACCTGAGACAAGTCACTTAATTTTCTGGGCCTCAGATTTTCTAATTTGTAAAAGTTCTGTGGCAATTTAGTTATAAGCAGTGTAGGGGGATGCAGAGGATTAAGAAGCTTCATCCTTTGAGATGATGGCTCTACATCTTCCCTCTTTGCTTCTGGCCTATCCTTCAAGAGCCCGCCCCTCCCCATTACTGCCTGTCTCTTTTTGGCTGCATCATCTGGCTTATTGCCTTGAACAGAGGCATTGCTTATACATCTTCCTCACAGGCTGGGTCTGTGACTGCTCATTCCCAGGGAGGCAGCTGTCCCCTATTCAAAGACACCAGCAGCTCTTCCCTAGAATGTAAAGGAATGGAAAAAATCTACAGGCCTCTAGGGAGTGACTATCATACAAAGGCCTTTTTATTAGATATGGGGGGAAGTGGTCTAGGAGGGAGAAAGGGGGACTTTCAAGGCCAGTTCATTAAAAACAGAGCCCATGCTGCTGTGTTCGGCAGTGTTCAAAAACAATGGCTTAAGTGTGGAGGGGAAGAATCTCTGCAATTGTCCTGCAGGAACTTTTTCAGGCTGATGATTGAGTCAGTTTGTGGTTTTAATGACTCAACTTTATTTCAGTGTCTGAATTGTAGCCTCTTATACTGGCCATCTGCTGAATGGCACGAGTCAAAAGAAGAAAGAAATCTATCCCCCTCTTCCCTTCCTCCTCTACTCCGAGATCTGCTTCCTCTCTCAGCTCCTACTGGGTGGCCACAGCTAAACAGAAAATGATGGTGAAACCCCTGTGTAGTCTAGAAGGGTCTCTTTCCTACCTTCAGATAAAACTAAGAAGTAGTAATGAAGTTGCCTCGATGGGACTTTTTTTTCCCATATTTTTAAAGTATTCCAATAGGAAGAGAATACCCATGGAGCAAAAATAGGACAATAGATATAATTAGGAGTTTATTAGGACATGAATGAAACTTTTAGTATAACTGTAGCTGTCCCATCTGTCCCAGTTTCCTCTTCTCCGGGGGAACTTATTAAAAGGCACACTTCCTTTAACTAGTTCTCATCTTGTGTTCTATAAAACCCTTTTTCCAGCTCATTAACCCTTTTTCCATCCCCAACATCGTATAGCTGTTTCTTGCTGACTTTTTCCCTTTCTGACTTTTCTTTTGTATCAATATTAACATTACTTGATTGTTAATATGAATAAAATTCCATGAGGGAGAACCTTCTCATATATTCAGTGTACTACTTTGTACCTTTGTCAAGCCTTTAGTTTTCCCTGGGCTAAAATCAACTAACTGATGAGGCACGAGGTGGGGCAGTCACCTTGAGCTTGGCTGTTCAAGCTACTCAGCATTATTACAGTGGACAGGATGGAGTAGGGGTCAGGATATTTAACTTCCATTGCCAGAATTGATATTAGCTTGCTGTGTGACCTTGAGCTATGTTGTGTCCTTAGTGCTTTAACTTCCCTAATCTTAAATGAAGAGTATTGCAGACCCCCTATTAATTCCTCGCATGGCTTAAGAATAGGTTTTATCTAATCTGTAAAGCATCAGGAGTTCTTTAATATCTGTGAATATTGGGGGTTGTCCTCAAGATTCCTGGGCAGAGATAGCAGTCTTATTCTACAGAGAAAGAAAATTAGGAACAAAGCATTTCAAAATGGTTCAACATTTAAACTTTGACTCCTACACTCCTATCTCCTATTTTGAACAGACCTGTCTTCTCTAACAATAGCTGCCCAAAACCACCTGACAAAAACTAGGTTATTTAATCCCTTTGAACCTGGCCTTTATTTTTCCTGAGTTTAGAGTCAGAAATTTTACCTTACCTGTGTCTTGTCCTCCAGATCTAAAAAGAAAGTGGCCTCATAGGAGCATTACCTCACTGCTAGAGCTTGGCCTCAAGTCAGACAGTGATGTGGTTTTTGAGCCTCTCTTTTCCAGAAATGAGAAGTGGGCTAGAGGGACAAAAAAGAACTGCAAAGAAAAGGGAGACAAATAATTCTGGGCAGTTTTGCAAATTAAAGGGGTTCCTGGAACCTCAGGTGGAGAAAAGGAAATGGAAAGGGAACATCTATAGAAAAAAAAATATTAATCAGAAACTTAGTCACTTCTTCTAAGGGACTTATTGATCTTGTCCAGTCAGTTATAGACTCCTACAGCAACTCCTTGTAGGGGAAAAAAATAGCAAAACTCTAGAGAATATTCATTATCTATGGAACTCTCAAAGCATTTGTGCCCCACGCTGCCTAGGAAGTGATAAAACTGAAGTCTAGCCAACTGGAATATTAGAGAACTGCTATTGGGAAATATGTTTATTCTTCATTCTCCTCTTGTTAGTATTTTGTGCTATTAAGTGGAAGAGGAAAAGGAGACTTCTGAGTTGATGAACTGGGGCCATGTTATGTGTGCTCCCTATTCTGATTGTCCCCAGAACAGTGGATTTGGGTAATGATGAAGACTTAAGAGCTCAGCACAGCTGGCAGCCACAGAAAGGAGAGGAGAGGGTGTGGCACTTACTTGGGCTTTCTGATCCAGTTTGGCTCTTCCTCGAATAAAGATTTTCTGTTGCTCCAGAGAGGGCAGAAATTCTGGGGGTATCTCATACATAGATTAGACCAGACTTGTACTCTCTTCAGGTTCCCATAATCCCCTCAGCCACCTCACTGTGTTCCATCCTCCATGTTGCCTTACCCTGACCTCCCCCATTTTCCCACACATATTTCCAGATACATGCTGTTTGTACTTAGAGGCCATGGGAAGGGACAATAGTCACAGAGATGTGTGGTAGTGAAGAGCCGCCTGTGTGTCCTAGGGGCAATAAAACCGTGAGAAACAAGCCCTGCAGACCTAGGAGCCTATGTGGAAATTCCAGCAGATGGAATAGAGGAAGAGAGGGTGTTGTTTTTGGTTAGTGGTATTGGGGTGCTACCAATGGCAGGCAGCCTTGGGGCTGCAGCTGGAAAGGAATATCATCATTTTTTGACCTCGGATTGCTTTGTAACAGGGATCTTAACTTGGAATCCATAGAAAGGGTCTGTGGATTGGTTTCAGGGGGCACATGATATTTAGCATTTTCTTCTTTCACTTATAAACATTAAAAAACATTACTCTGAGAAGGGGTCCATAGGTTTTACCAGACTGCCAAAGGGGCCCATGGCACCAAAAAAGAAAAAAGTAAAGAACCTTTGCTTGATACGATCCACCAAATGCCTATTCTGTAGTCTGCAGACAACTCTGCCCACCCTGGCTTATCTTGAAATAAGATCTATAGTTTCAGGATCACATTATAAAGTGGGTGGGATGTTGTTCTTTTTTTTTTGTTGAGGATGAGAGCAGTTAAGACAAAATCATCTGGATGCAAGGTGTGCATGTGCTAGTGAAACACAGCCCTTCCTAGTGCTTCTGGCTGTGGGAGATCCTCTGCCACGTGCAGAAGGCTCCTCCAGGGTAGGGGGTGCTATCCTGGCTGTGACTAGCGGAACATCAAGCTGACTGTGACCAAGATGAATTGAACTCTCTGGTCCCTTGCTTGACCATCTTGTCCTCCTTATTTCACCGAGAGATTCTTCCTTTCCACTATTGACTCATGTTATTCCACATGCTGTCCAGAGCAGTACACACATTAGTGTAGGCCCCAGTTGATTCTCTATCCTAGAGATTGAAGGGGACAAGGAACCAGGTATTCCCAGGACAATGTCTCATATCCTTTCTCTTACAGCCAACAGGAAGGCCGGATGTGCAGTCACCTCTCTACTTGCCTCAGAGCTGACAAAGGATGATGCCATGACTCCACATTCTTCTAAGGTGCCCAGGATGAGTGAGGGAACCCGGGACATCCACGATGAAAATAAGGAATTGATTGGTCGTGCGAGTTAGGCCTGGGCTTTGCGGCAACACTGGCTGAACAGCTGAGCCCAAGGCAGCCCTGCCTTGTAGCATGAGCCTAAGGGGTCAAGTGGATTTTCCTCTATGGCAGCCCACCTTCCCTGCCTCCATTCTTTGGCCTGCTGCTCTCTGTATAGCATACACAGCTTTAGCTGTCTGGAGGCAAGAAGGAAAGGGCACCTTGGAAGAAGCCCTGGACACCCACTCAGCACTGGCTGTTGCATTACCAAAGCAGGGACCATCTCCGCTGCCTTAACCCTAACTATCTTTCCTTTGTTACTGTGGTGCCACATCTCAGGTGGTGCCCAACCTGCTTCCTCAGTCCCTGGCTCCAAAGGAGCTCACCCCAAGGTCAATCTTGCTGGATTTGTGTTCTTTCTGCTGTCTTGTGCCCTGCCGTGGCTTCTCTAGCCCTAGGAACCACATGGGGTTCTTGAACTTTCTGACCATATTTTTAGATCTCCTATCATTGCTGCCATTCATGCTTTCTTCTCCCTCTCTCCATTTGCTATTGATATTTATTGTTTGTGGTGAGGTGTGGGTTGCTGCTTCTAAAGAAATGAGGAGCAGCTCTTACCCTCATTCCCCTCCCCTCCCCAGGGAAGGACTCCTCCTCCCAGCTTCACAAAGCAAAAAGAACTGGACCACTACTATCCAGCTGTGGCATGAACTAGAGCACCTGAGGAAAAATGACCCTAGAGTCTGAGCATTGCTGGACAGGGCATCAAGACAGGACAGCCTCCCCACACCCTCAGCTTAACTGAGTGTCCTGTTTACTGTCCCTCCCTCCCTTTGTCTTCTGCACTTGCCCCCCACTGCCCTTGTTATTCTTAGGGCCTTGGCTCATCTTCCCCTGAAGTTTCAGCTGTTGTATGGCTGCAAAAGGCCCCCATCCTCTCCAAGTCTCCAGGGAAAGGGGAGGCAGAGCCTCCTGGCTAAGAAATTGTTTTGCAAATGGATCTATTTTTGTATAAGATGTTGTTTTTTAGAAAATATACAAAAAACCCCTCTTCCCTGTTTCCTGGCCCTTCTCCCTCCTGAATGTGAGAGTTCCTGGCATTTCTCCCCTTCACTTATCCCCGGAGACCAAGACCCGCCTCACTGCCCTCATCTGAATGTGTCCCGTGGGCAGGTTCAAATTCCAAGTCCCCAGCAATAGTTCTGGATTATTAATTTCTGAGATCTGTGGGTAGCTTGGTACTTTTTCCCTGACCAGACAAGGCCAGGCCAAGGAGCTGAGAGGACCCAGGTACTGCTGAGTTTTTTATAAATTTAATATATTTGAAGAGCCAAATGTGCAAATGCTAACTGGGCACCACCGTGGGGGAGGAGAGAAGTCTAGATTAAGGGTTGGGGCGTGGGGTGGAATCATGTGAGTAGGATGCTCTGGAATCATGGCAGTAGGATGCTCCATAGGCCCTGTACCCTCACCCTGCACTGGATACAATTTTGTGCCATATCCCCTAGCAAGGTAAAGCTAGAATTCCCAAATGCAGGGGATCATCCCTGCTCTCCTCATATCCCCTTCATTTCCTTACTCATAGATAAGAAGAAGAGAGTGGGGCCCTCTAAGTTTAATCCCAGGAATGGTAGTTGCTGGGACAAGAGGAAGGGTTAGGAGGAAATCTAGAGGCCTCAAGGGCAGAAAAGGAATTCTGGGAGTTGGGGAGGTCCAAAATCCTGGGCTTGGGATTTGGGGCAACAGCAGCTGCTATGAGAACTTTTTTCGAATGCTGTGGTGTAGGGAGTACTTGCTACTCCCATTGTCCCTCCCTGCTGGCTGACACTTGGACTTTGAGCCTTTCTTTTTTAAATCACTTTTGCTAAGATGCATTTGATAAAAAAAAATAATAATAAAAGGCAAGATACAAATCTATTTCCCTCGCCTCTCAGGCTTCTGGGACATGTCATCACCTCTGATTTGTTGGATTTATTTGTTTCAAACTGTTAATAAAACATTGGAATGGTATTCGCTCCAGTCTTCTTTGTAAGGTTTTGGCCTGTTCCTCTTCCATGCCCCAAATATACAACTTTCCCTTGCCAGTCAACTTGAGAAAAACCAAGGGCCTTCCCCCTTCTGCTGGGTCAATATCAAGTTTGTTGCTCCCCAATCACCAATTCATATCACAGTATTAAACACCTCGTGTGTTCAAACAGTGTGAGTTTGGGAATACAGATATGAAAAATGAGGATTCTTGTGCTTGAGCTTAAAATCTAATGAAAGGATATGATGTGCACAAATTAATGCAGCACAACATAGAATATTAATAAATGAATGTATATAAAGCTTTAAAGTTTGCAAAAAAGCTTTGTGTGTGTGTGTGTGTGTGTGTGTGTGTGTGTGTGTCTAAACACACTTGTTTGGGCCTCAAAACAACCCTGAAGACTGTGGTCTAGTGAAGTGTCAAACTCAAATAGAAATGGATCCCTGTGAGTAGCATGTTGATGTAGAAAATCACAAATTAACATTGTGTTGTATTTTTATTTTGTTAAACATTTCCCGAATACATTTTAATTTTGTTAGGGCCACACACTTAGGACCTCAAGTTTGAGTGTTTAGCCTGGTCTTAAACTTCAGATTCAGAAAGACCTGGCTGTGATAATGGCTCATGACCCTGAGCAAATTCCTTAACTTCTCAGGGCTGTAGACAACTCTTTTAGATTATAAATTGCTGAGCAATTTATAGGAGATCTAGGAGTTCCCTGCACAAGTGGAATCATAGCTCATCCATCAATCATTCTATAAAAAGTATGTTTGCTTATTTATTTTGCTTAAATCATTCCATGTGAATTCATGGATCCCTTGCAATAACTTAGTCCAAGGCCCAAGTACTACTGTTTTAAAATAATTTTCAGTTGGTGTTAGGGGAGGAAGCACAGAAAGCTTCATGGAGATGGCAGCATTTACTAAGCCTTTAAGAAAGACAAGATTTTCCACAGACAGACAAGTAGAGCAGGTGGGAGAAGTTGGAGTGAGATCAGGGAATAGCTAGGAATCTAATTTGGCTAGACAATGGAGTCTGGGAAGGAGGAATGGATAATGTGAAATAATACCACTAGGTGGCCAAATTGTGAAGGATGTTAAATATCAGGCTAAAGAATGTATTTTATACTGTGCAGTCCCGGATGAGTCACTTCTCTTTATGCCTCAGTTTCCACGAAATGAAAGGATTGGACTAGATTTTTAAGGCCCCTTCCAGTTCAAGATCTTATGATCCTGTGGACATTGGTTCATTTAACAAATTTTAAAGTGCTGTGTAGAGCATAAAGTGTTAGATGCTAAGGGAGAAGCAAGAGTTTAGATGAGATGATTAGTTGCTTTTCATCAGCCTATAGTCTACTTGAGATAAGACAAACATAACTAATAACATATTACCTGATAAATTTGGAGGAGGAGAGAGGAGGAAGTGGGGCAGGGAACTAAACCACACCTGATTTCATCTGTGTAGAGGGCTCCCAGTGTAGGGCTCCAATCTTCTATGGAGATTGGCAACTCATCTATAAATTTAGGTCTTAGTTGCCTGGGATATTAAGAGGTTATGACTTCTCCTGTGGGCATATAGCCAATATGTTTCAGAGGAGACTTGAACCCTTCTCAACCCCAGACCTTCCTCTTTATCATACCATTTTACCTCTCACAGGTGTATGAGAGTCATAAAATAAAGTGCTATATGAGGTCTAAAGAGGTTTGTCACTTTCTGGGGCAACAGGTAAGGCTTCACAGAGGAGGTTATTGTCTCTGACTTTGGAGAATGGGTAGGAATTGAACAGGCAAAAGGAGGGTGTTTCAGGTATAGGAGACTGATGGAGGAAAGGTATGGAGAGTACTGGGTACAATTTGATTGGAGGTTAGAGTGTATAATGAGATGGTCAGACCTGAAAAATTATTTTGGCAGCTAGTAACTCTTAAGAACTTTGTCATTATTAGGGCAGTTAAAAGGCATCTGGATGCAGGGCTGCTGCTGCTATTACTGCTGCCTCCAAGGCCCCTGCACCCACTCTGGTGGCACAGACTTCTTTGGACCTCCTAAGTTGTCTTAGGCTGGAAGAATGTGTCCCTCTGACCTTTCATTGGCTCTGCCAAACCAAAATTTGATTTGAGGCATTATTTTAAAGTTGTTTAGAGGGGAATATTGGGATAGTTCAGCTGCGTCCTGGTCTGTACTCCATCATATTCTCACCTCTTAGTTTCTGGCCCTGCTTTTCAGCTCATGCTTACCTCTCACTGTCTCACTCCTGCAATTTATACTAGGAAGGGAGAGCCAAGCCAATCAACCAACAAGCATTTATTAATTGTTCTGTGCCAGGCACTGTGCTAGGTGCAGGGGATAGAAATACAAAGATAGTAGGGGCAGCTAGGTGGCGCAGTGGATAGAGCACCGGCCCTGAAGTCAGGAGGACCTGAGTTCAAATCTGGCCTCAGACCAAACACTTGACACTTAACTAGCTGTGTGACCCTGGGCAAGTCACTTAACTCCAATTGTCTAAAAAAGAAAAAAATACAAAGATAGTGTCTGCCTTCAAAGAGCTTGCCTTCTACTGGGTGATTACACATTCACAGATCAGTACTGGTAGAATAGGTACAAAATAAATATATAGAAATGGGGTGGGGCAATAACAACTGAGGATTTTAAAATAATATTTTTCTTAATTACATGTAAGAACAATTTTTAACATTCATTTTTAAAATTTTGAGTTCCAAATTATCTCCTCCCCCCTCCCTAAGACAGTAAGCAATTTGACATAGGTTATACATGTGCAATCATTCAAAACATATTTCAATATTAGTCATTTTGTGAAAGAAAAAAGACCAAAAACAACCATGAAAAAAATAAAGTGAAAAGTAACATACTTTGATCTGCATTCAGACTCCATCAGTTCTTTCTCCAAAGGCAGATAGCATTTTTCATGATGAGTCCTTTGGAATTGTCTTGGATCATTGTATTGCTGAGAACAGCTAAGTCATTCACCATTGACTGTTGTACAATATTGCTATTACAATGGACAATGTTCTCCTGGTTCTGCTCATTTCACTTTGCATCAGCTTATGCAAGTCTTTCCTTTCTGAAATGATCCAGCTCATCATTTCTTATAGTCCAATAGTATTCCATTGCAATCATATATACCACAGCTTGTTTAGCCATTTGCCAATTGATAGTCATCCCCTCAATTTCCAATTCTTTGCCACTATAAAAAGAGCTGCTATAAATAGTTTTGTACAAATAGGTCCTTCCCCTCTCTACCTGCTTTTTTTTTTTTTTTTAATTTCTTTGGCATACAGACCTAGTGATGGTATTTCTGGGTTAAGCATATACAGAGTTTTATAGCCATTTCAGCATAGTTCAAAATTGCTCTCCAGAATGGTTGGATTTAGTTCACAACTCTACCAACAGTGCATTAGTGTCCCAATTTTCCCACATTCCTTCCAACATTTATAATTTTCCTTTTCTGTAATATTAGATAATCTGATAGGTGTGAGGTGGTACCTCAGAGTTGTTTTAAGTTGCATTTCTCTAATCAATAGTGATTTAGAGCAGTATTTCATATGACCATAGATAACTTTGATTTATTCATCTGAAAACTGCCTGTTCATATCCTTTGGCCACTGACCATTGACCAAGTGGGGAATGACTTGCATTCTTATAAATTTGACTCAGTTCTTTATATATTTGAGAAGTGAGGCCTTTATCAGAGACACTTTCTATAAAGAATTTCCCCAGCTTTCTGCTTTCCTTCTAATCTTGGTTGCATTGGTTTTGTTTGTGCAAAACCTTTTAATTGAACTGAGATAATTTTAAAAGGCCTCTTGAAGGAGACGGCAGGAACTGAGCCTTGAAAGGTGCTAGGCCCTCCAAAAAGTAGAGGTGAAGGAAGAGAGCATTCTAGGCATGGAGGGGCAGCCTGTGCAAAGTCATGAACATGGGAGGCCAAATGTCATTTGTATGGAGCAGCAAGGAGGCTAGTTTGACTGGGGTGTGGGGTATATGGAGAGTCAAGAGCAGGGTTAGGGAACCTTGCAGCCTCAAAGACACATGTGGCCCTCTATGTCCTCATGTGTGGCCCTTTGACTGAATCCAAACTTCACAGAACAAATCCCCTTAATAAAAGGATTTGTTCTGTAAAACTTGGACTCAGTCAAAAAGCTGAACCCAAAGACCTAGACATGTGGCCTTGAGGCCATAGATCCCCCACCCCTGGTCAAGAGTAATCAGCTTGGAAAAGTAGAGTGAAATCAAATCATGAAGTGTTTACAGTCTTCCACAGAAATGCCAAGCAGAGTAATTTTTATTTTGTCCTATGGGCAATTACGTGCACAAGAGTAACACGATCAGAGCTGTGCTTTAGGCATATCGATTTGGCAACTGGGTGGAGCATGGAGAAGGGGAGAAATTTGAGGCAGGGAGACTAAAGAGGATTTTTTTTTTTTTTTTTTGCAGTAGTACAGACAAGAGGTGATAAAGGCCTGGACTAGGATAGTTGTGGTATGGGTAGAGAAGAGGCCAGATGCAAAGGATGTTGAGGTCATGAAATATATGACTTGATAAGTGATTGAATGTGGTGTGGGGCTAGTGAGAGAATGAGGAGTCCAGGATGATTCTTAGATTGTGAACCTGGGCAGCTCTAATAAAGTGTAGTAAGCAGATGGGGTAGATGTAGGTGTCAAGATGAGGACTATTTTGGACATGTTGAGTGTGAGATGCTTGTGGGACATCCAGGTAGCACTGCAATTAGAAATGGGTGACTGGAACACGGGAGAGATGGGGCTGGATTTGTAAATCTGGGAGTTACCTTCATAGAGATGATCATTGGATCCACGAGTTCTGGTAAGATCAGTAAAAGAGAAAGAGGAGAGATCCCAGGACCAAGCAATAGGATACATCTATACCAAAGGGGCAGAATATAGATAAAGAAACTGAAGAGAAAACTGAAAAAGTAAGAGGACTATGTCAGAGGGGTGTTACAGCAATCCAGTGACTATCCAGGAGGGGGTGCTCGATGGTGTCAAATGACGAAGAGAGGTCAAGGGTGAGAATGGAGAAAAGGCCATGAGTCCTGAGAGCCCTGCTCTGTGCCCAAGGGAAGTGAATCAATTGCACGGTGTCCTTGCTCTGTTCTTTCCCCCACCTCCTGGTCACTAACAAATACACTCTGGATGAGCCCACAAGAAACTTGAATTCCACCTCTACCAAGAGATCATTGTCTGGGTTTTGTTTTTGTTTTTTTTTTTTTTTCCAGATAAAAGCACAGGAAACTCCCTGCCATAAATGAAACGTGACAGACACAAAACGTTCTTGGCTAGGAAGTGATGTATATACATAGCCTTCAGACCTCCTGATCTTCCCTGTCTAGCTTGGGACAAGAAGCCTGAGACCAGGATAGCAGTGGCAGTCTGGTGCTGGGGCTAGAAATAAAGCCCTTTAAATAGCCCTAGAGTCTGGATGTCTGTAGCCCCATCGTGACAGGAGGTGTGGGAGCCGTGGGCAAGGCAGTGCCTTGGTCTGTGAAGTGCAATGTAGCTGGGAGAGGGAGGGGCTGCTCACCCTTTCTCCCTCCTCGACCCCAACTGCTCTTTATGCTTTTGTGCACACATACCAATTTGGGGACCACAGCTGCCCACGCACCCATTCAGTCTGCAGTCTTGCCAGGAATAGAACCCAGGCATCCAGAACCCGCAGAACCGCCTTCATCTCCTGCCCAGCTGTCAGGAGCCAACTCCAGGCCCCCACCCTAGTTATACACTCCGCCCACCCTAGGCAGTTGCTCCCAGAAACTCGGTGAGAAGGTTGGGTTTCCATGACAACGCACTTCGGGTGCTGGAAAGGGTGAGATAGATGGGACTGAGCTAAGTACTGAAAGGAGGGGGCATTCCCCCCCCTGCTTGTGGGGTAGCCCAGCTTTCCCTCCTATGATTGCATTTGTCTCCGTATCTCCCACCCCACCTCCCTCTCAGTGTTTTTGCAGCATCTCAGGCAGCAACAACCTCGCAATCCAAATGTTGCTACGGGGAGAACTGCAGAGAGAAGGGGAAAGAGGGAGGGAGAGAGGGGGAGAAACGGAGATTGGTAGAAAAGGAAGGAGAGAGGGAGAGCGAAGAGAGTGAATGGAAAAAAACCAGGAGGCAGAAGCTGGGGGGTAGGGCGCAGCACGGCGCTGTGTCTGTGTCTGGGTGATGTACATTTCCTGCGGATGCTCCAGTCCTATCGGATCTGGGCAGGGGGATAGTCAACCTCAGGGGGGGAGGAGGGTTAAGAGGGGGGGAGGGGGGAGTGGGGGGGGGGGAGGGGGTGGGTGTGTGCAGGGGTTTGCAAGTCGGTAAATTGCTGTAAGGGCAGCCTGACACTGAGGGCGGGGAGCGAGGCTAGGATTGTGCCCCCTTGCCTCCTAGCCCCTCAAACATTGTTGCAGCCCCTGATACTGAGAGACTCCGCCCTGCTCCTTGGGAAGCAGCCATATTAGAGCCAGGAATTTATTTTTAGCAGAGAGTGGGAGGGGGCTGAGGAAACACTACCTCCCCTTTCTATTACCCCTTCCCTTCCCCCTTCCCAGTCGACTTCTAGCTCTTAACACTCGTGGCTTCCTGGCCAGCCAGCCCCAGTCCCTCCCCCATGCTTCTTCTTTTGCCTAGATACCGGTGCTAGGAGATGTAACAGAAAGATACAGCTACAAGTATACCCCCCCATACCTAATTACACATCCATGATGACGCATATCCACACAAAAATCGCAAGTATACACTCACACAACCACACCCAATTACACACATCACCACTAATACACGCATGCACAATCACACATCCACACCTAGTTACACATACTCTAACAACCCCATGGCACAGACATACAAACCCTCTTCTCAACCCAGGCTCCCCAGGTCTTCCCATCTGCAGGCTCCCTTATTGACCATCTCTTCTTGCATTGAAACACAAGGACCAAACAGTTCAGAAGAAACCATTTTATTATTTTTCCCAAAGAAAAAAGCTATATAAATATTAGAGTATAAAACTTGCGGTGTATGGGTGGGGAGCTACGTGGCTATTTGAGGGAAGCTTCTATAGAAGGGGCACAGAGGTCAGTACTGGGCTGGGAGGGGGAGCTGTAGCACACAGACACAGCATAAAGCACAGCACAGGACAGAGCGGGAGCAGACAGAGATAAAGCCCCAGTACTGCTATCCACTCGTGGTCACGGAAGCAAGCACACAGCACTAGCTACACACAGGTTACTCTACACCAGCTCAAAGAATGTGGTCAGGGTCACTAGTCACTACACTAAAGAGTGGTGAAATGTGGGAGGGTCTCCTTTGTGTAAACAGGACTAGTACAGCCCCAGTTGGGCCAGGGTCAGGACTATATAAAGGTGGAGATCTAAGAAGTGGGAATGGCAAAGTAGAATAAATGGCACCTGAGAGGGTGAGGGAATATGAACTTCATGGGGAACTACAGGAGTGCCCCTCCTCCCTCCCCTGACCATCTGTCTCTCTGCTTCTGGGTCCCTTTCCTAGTGTTTGGGGATAGAGAACATGACATCTGTCTGACTATCATGCAGGAACTTTGGGAGGAGCATGTTTGTGGCTTCCTATACTAGCCAAACTGCCTTGGAACTGGACTACACTGGTCCTGCCTGCTTATCCCGCCTGATAAATAAGAGAGCGTTCATATGCCTGGATCGCCCGTGGCAACTTTGTCTGTGTTCAGATGACCTAGCCTGAATTACACCCCCCTTCCTTACCCCCCCTTACACATAACCACACACATATCCCCATATTCATATATACCAGGCCCAAGAGCTCAATCTTACTTTGATGCCATTTGGTCCCTTTAAATCCCCTATGGCCAAGGTGACATACCCCAGAGCCAGAAGCCTGAGGCTTTGTATCCAGGGGACTGGGTCCAACCCAGGGCTCTCTTGTCCAGGGGCTTGGCTCCATGACAGTCATAGAATATGGGGGCTTGATTAGTTCAGGGAGCCCAACCAGTAACTAGTGGGAGCTGGAAGTAAGAGGACCCACAACCCCTCCTTTAAGACCCTGACCAAAGATTTGTCTTTCTTTCTAGTGGAAAGGTCCCCCCCCTCCCTATACCCTCCCTACTCATCCCAACCATGCCATGCTATTTCCCAACATGCAATGGATTCTTATGCTGAGGGGAGGACAAAGAATAGGAGATGAGGAACTCTGAAGAGAATGGTCCCATAACTCAACCCTGGTCCCTGTTTGCTGGGACCTTGGGCAAAGGCTGAGGGTGGAAGATTTTCCCCAAACCCAGTCCATGTAAAAGTAAGTAGAGAAGTTAAAATATGTTGAAGTTGGTTTAGAAAGTGGGAGTCAGAAGTCATTGTGCTCCCACAACTCTCCACAGGTAGGAGATGAGCACAGTTCTGCCCCTACTCCCCAGATCTTAAGGCCACTCAGCCTAAGGTCTCATA
>NW_020953012.1:0-9759 GCF_900497805.2 Vombatus ursinus | reverse complement strand
AGAGAGAGAGAGAGAGAGAGAGAGAGAGAGAGAGAGAGAGAGATGGATAAAACGATGGATAGCTAGATAGTTTGGGACTTGCCTTTTTATGGTCAGGGGACATACACCTTTGCCTATAGGAAAAGTGGGAGAGATTAACTGGACTATATAATATGATCATTCTGTTAAAAAATGGACGTGGGGAATTAAAAAAAACATGGGAAGACATGGAAAAACATGGGAAACATGGAGTGATACAGAGCAAAGAGGGCTAAATGAGGAGAAAAATATACACAAGGACAAATCAATAGTATAAGTGAAAACAAGGTGAAAGGACAGCTAAACCCAGATTAAAGACAGTAATGCTTCATATTTAGCATTGACTTCATATGAAAAATGATGAAACACACCTCCCTCCTCTCAATATCAATGGATACTCAATATTGTTTTTGAATCAAAAATAGTCCCTGTGTTGACTGTTTTTCCTTAACTAGATTTCTTTGAGAAAAGGGAGGGTTCAGGTGGGTGAGGGGAGATGTCTAGTATAAGAAACAAAAGGCAGAAAAACATTTAAAAAAGATAATAAAAATATGGGTTTGTCTATTATAATGGAATTTCAGGGACCAGAGAAGGTATCTTTTCCCTCCCTCCTTCACTTCCTATTGTCTGGCAAAATCTGCCATTCTGTGATGACCAAAAGGGCTTAAAGTACAAACACCACCTTTTTTTCTGATGTATTGATAGGTTATACTGATTTTTTTTCTCTTCTTTTTTTCTTTGTGGTTGGGATAGCTCTCAGAAAGGGTGAGAGGGAGAGATAGAGGAGAAAATTTAGGCAATATAAATACAAAAGGGATCAACAAAATTTATTTTTTAAAAATACAAATACCACTCAGACATAGCACATTACTTTTTATTCATGCTTTAAGGGCAAATGACTAATAATAGAGCATTTTCTGAAAGTCTATTTGTATTATGAAAGATGGGAGACAGAAGAGGGCCTAAGCCCTTGAAGAGGCAGGCAGTAGAGGTCTTAGAGAGGTCTCCATGGGGCTTCCCAAAATTACTTTTTACAGAAAAAAGACCAAAAAATAGGAAACTGGGGTTGCCAAATCCAAATTTCTCCTATTTCATTCTAACATCATCCTAGCTGAGTACTTTCAAATCTATGGTATATAAGAAGGAAGATTGAACTGCAAGGCAAAAGGCCTGTGTCCTTCAGTAACAGGAGACTGGTCCCTACATGCCGCTAAAGTTTGTGACTTTGAGGGAAGAGAAGAGAAAGGAAATACAATTTTATATACTGTCTACTGTGTGCCAAGCACTGTGCTAAGTGCTTTTTACAAATCTTTTCTCATTTGATCACATCCAGCAAGCCTTCTCCATCTCTAGGCCTCAGTTTCCTTACTATAAAAATGAGACTGCTGTCTCAGGTGGTTTCTAAGGTCTCTTCTAATCCTTATAATTCTGACATTTCATGATTTTGCTGAAGGCTAGGACTGTTAATGGCCTACCCAAGCAGTGAAATGGGACCCTGAACAGAATCCTCATGTCCCCATAACAGCTGTACACACGTGTGCGTGCACACACACACACACACACACACACACACATTTTGCCATCTGATATTAGAAGGGAAAATGACAAGTTAAGGGGGGATGGAAAGGCAGAAAGTTCAGATTTCTCTGACCTCCTGCCTAGGACTCAATGCTTTAGAACTCAAGCCTCTCCCTTCCTCCCCTGCAGGTAGGCACATCTCCTTTATGGTCACATGACTGAATTTTTACAATCACTCAATACAATCCCCAGTCCCAGACTGGGTTTCTCTTAACAGCCCCTGCTTTATCTGAGTGGAGAGTATTGATGGGTCCAGGGAGCTAAGCCCCAAGCAGGAGCAGTTCAGGCAGAGCTGACTGTGACTAATGAGAATGAAAGGGGCAGCTGGTGGAGTGCGGGAGTGGTGCCAAAGAATAGTCCATTCAGGTGTGAGACGAGAGATATGAGAGTGGTGTGGGGGGTAACAGCTGTGAGGTGGAGGAAGGAGAGTAAAGGATTTGGGCAGGATGCTAGAGGCTGAGTATGCTGCAAGGTTTCAAAGGAAGTGGTTAGAGGCAGACAGCCAGGGAGCCAGGGAGGCAGGCAGCGAGCCAGCCACTCCTTGGAGTGAAGACCTGGGGATGGGGGCGAGGAGGAAGCTTTGGGATTGGGGAAGGAAGAGTACTGTTATTGGTCTTTTAACCCAGTTCTATGAGATGTTGGGGGAAAGGGAAAGAAGTTTGGTCCCAGTTCTGTGAGATGTTGGAGAAACGGGGAAGAAAGTAATTATTTCCCTTGAATCTAGAGAACAACTGAGAACAACTTCAGGGGCAGATGTGCTTCTTCTGGGGTTTGAGGAACAGTGAAGCATGGACAGTGAGAGAGCTTGGCTAGAATGGGGTTAAGGGTTAAGATGATTTAATAAAAAAAAAAAACAAACCTTTCTCCACAAGAAGAAATTTTGCATTCAGAGTAGATACCCTAGGTCAGAGAATAGAACTTTCTGTGTTAAAAGGTTTATGTGGAGTTTTAAGCTAAAATATAAATATAGGAATTTTCTTGTTTAATAAAGGAGAAGTCTATGAAAGTTGCTTTGAAATTCGAAAGCTATGTGGTATAGGGGAAGGCATAGTGGGCTTTGAGTCAAAGGATCTGTGTTTGAGTACCTTGCTCTATCATTTATTAACTGTGTGACCTTGGGCAATTCACTGAACTTCTCTATAAAATGAGAGAATTGAACTAAATGACCTCTAAGGTCCCCTTCATCTCTAAATCTATAATTCTATATATGTTAGGGGAATGTAAGAAGAGGTTAGCAGAACTGAAAACAACAATAAATTTAAATAAGTAAGTAAAATATCTCAGCTGCTGTTTTGTTTTCTTCAAAAATTAAACCATAAGCTAAATTAACCAAAAAGAAGAGAGAAAAACTAAATATTGTTTAAGCCATAAAGGAAATTAATCTTAATTAAGTCTTATAGTAAAGAGTATGGAATTAGTGATAAAGCAGTATGGTGATTCCCACGAGATGGAAAGATATCGGGCTCTTACAAGTGAGGGTGGGTCAGGAAAATGGGATTGGAATTAAGGGACAAAGATCTCCCATATCTAGGGGATGGGGTAGAGTAGAATTGGAGATCTTAGTGTATTAGCTGAAAGACCTTAGAATTATATATTCTACCCCTTTTCATCTTTTTCATTTCATGGATGGGGAAACTGAGGCCCAGTGAGAGGACTTGCTCATAGTACTGTTCATAGTCATATATATATATACATATATGTGTGTATAATATATGTATATACATATATATGCATGTGCATTCACACATATGTTTATTTATTTATAGTGGAAATACAGAGGCAAGAACTGTAACTACTCCTGAGGCCAAAGAGCAAAGTGTGGAAAAATAGGACTCTCCAGTGTATAAGTGAAGACCAACAGCTAGTTTCAATCAAAAGCAATGGAGTAGGTTTTTAAGAACCAAATAGCAAAGAATATTAAAGACTAATGGGGAGCAATAATAGAACCCAGACAGATCTATCGGATCATCTTAAACTTGAGTTGTCACTTGTAGTGACAGTGATAGCAATGGGTGCTTTAAACCTGAACTCAGCTAGCTGAACAGTGTAAAACTGTACTGTTGCTTTCAGCTGAATATAGCTGGTAGCATCTCTGCCACTGATAGACCTTAAGTATAATAGTGTAATGGATAGAGAGATGGTCTTCAATTCAAGAAGACCTGGGTTCATGTTCCAACTCTGACACATACTGGCTGTGTGACCCTAAACAAGTCACTTAACATCTGAGGCAATTCTCTAAGACTATAAATTGCAGAGAAGATGTCAACCTGCATGGGTACGGGGAATTTCCTATAAAAATGAAATCACATGTCTAGTCCCTAACCCTATATAGATGGTAGCCAAAATTGCCTTCCACTCTGGGAAAGTTTTATTGTTTGCACGGAATTAGTTATGCTAAAACAGAGTGGGGAGTAGAGGAAATACCAAAGGAAGTTGGAAAAGACCCAGGATGAAGCTTTTTATGGGGGGAAATTTCCTCCCCCCACAACCTCCTTCTCCTTTTTTTAATCCCTGGGTGTAGGCAGCTGAGAAAACTCTTGATCATCTAGAAAGGGAGTTCTTAACCTATTTTTTTTTCTTTTGGAAAGTCTGGTAAAGCCTCTGGGACTTCTGCTCAAGAGAAATATTTTTAAATGCATAACGTAAATTACATAGGATTGTAAAGGAAACCAATTATATATAAATACAGCTATCAAAATATTAAAAAACCCCAAGTTCACAACGTCAGTTAAGAACTCCCAATCTAGAGATTAGAAGAGGATCCCTTCCCTGTTGTCTCCATCATCAGATAGAGTTGGGATTCAATGAGGTTTGACCAATAATGGCTCTATAGGAGCATAGGGGTGAGCCTACCTATCCATAGTGCAGCTCCTTAGGATCTGGAACTTTCATCTAAGGTTAAGCATGGGTAGTATGGGAATGAAATTAGCCCAGACATAGACACATTATCTTTGTTGTTGTTATTATTTGGAACTCTTTCAACAAAGTGTTTTGGGTTCCCAGTATCCAGGGAGCATCAGTGTGTATTGTGGGAAGTTCTATGCTATTGCAGGGGTGGGAGGCAAAATTGCCAAAAGAGAAAAGGATCAGCCCCAGACTTGCTCCAGGAGGGACTGTAAGGGTGGGGGCATTGGGTAAAGGGTAGATGAAGCCCAGAGAAGTTGACTTGCCTGAGGTTATGTAGCTAATAAGGGATTTGAACCCTAGCCCACAGATTCCAAATTTAACACTTTCTATTGTGCCCCAGGAGCTTGAGTGGGATTCCATTATATCCAAAACTTCTTCCCTACTCTGAGTTTCAGTTGGTACACTAATTCTTTTCCTCTTCCTCTCCACCCCTAGTCCCATCTCAGAATACCTCTTACCCTTTAGCTGGAAGCCACCCATAAGGTCTCACCGGTGAGTCCTGGAGCAGGCCCCAAGATCAGAGATAACCTGGAACTGTCTGGCTGAGATTTAGTGGAGAGAGGATTCCCTACCTCCACAGTGAACACACACACACACACACACACACACACACACACACACACACACACTCACACACACTGCTCCAAGCAGGCTGATTCCAGACAGTTCAGTGTGTCGATTTTTATCAGTGGGATAAGGGTTAAAGAGAAGTGATCAGAGACAAAATGTGAGAGACAAGAAGGAATACTACATATGAGAATGTATGTGTCTGTTTCAATACATGTGAGACAGATAGAGACTGACATATACAGAGTCGGGAGAAGGGGAGAGGTGTAGTGAGAAACAGACCCATTGAAAAAGTACAGCACATAGATAAACAGAGATTGAGAAACAGACAAACAGGGAAACACAGAGAATTAGACCAAGGCAGAGAAACAGAAATAAACAGATAAATTGGAAAGACAGATGATAATTGGGACACACACACACACACACACACACACACACACACACAAACACTGAGGAAGGGTTTGCTTTTTTTCTTCTCAGCATTGATGCTGCACTTCTCCCCTTAAAGGGGCATTTCCCATTACCTTTTACAGAGCTTTTCCTTCCCCTCTGTGCAGTGTCTCCTCCTCCACTGCTGCCCATCCTCCCACCCCTCCCCCTCTGTTCTGTGTTTCTAGGAGAAACCAGCTGCCTATTGCTACTGTCTGCTGTTTTTCTGAGCTCTGCTTGAAATGGAGGGTCAGAATGGGAGCTGATTCTAAGCCAAAATCTTGGAATCAGGGGAGGGGAATAGAATGACCCTCCATCTTTTTACCCAAAGGGTGGATATGCTCTGGATCCCTCCACAGAGGTTAGAGTCAAGGAGGGATCCCCACCCCATAATTGATGACAACATGGGGTTAGGTAAAAGGGTGATGAATAAAGAAGAGACCAAGATAGAAGAAGCCCCTCTGGGTCAGCTCTTAGGCTGACAGACTGTTTCCATTATCTGCGGAGTGTGGGGGCGGGGAGGGAAGGGAGAAGGGAGGGAGTTCCACTCAAATATCATTTAAATACTATCCTGGGAGTTTACTACTGATGAAACTCATAGGCTCCCCAGGGTGTGTTCTGAGAAAATGGAAGGAGGAATTAATGTTAAAAAAAAAAAAGAGATAGTTTAAAAGGGTCCAGGCAGGTCTCTCCTCCCTCTGGGTTCAGGAGCTATTTGTCCCAAACAGATGTTGGGATCCCAGGATTCTCCTGAAATCAACAGTGTGTATGTGTGTGTAGCTGGGGGAGGGGGTAGAGGGGAGAGGGAGAAGTATTTGTATTTTGCCCCAAACCTTAGGCTTCACCCTTCCCACATTTCAAGGGAAGACTTTTTTTAGAGGAAAGGAAGAATGGTAGAATCACCTACCCGCTGGTGCCAGGTCTCTGGGCCTGAGAGAAACGCCAGTCCGTGTTGGGCGGGGCTTGCTGCAGAGGAAACAAAAAGAGATGTATTTGAATAAGGCTGAAGAGATTCACTGGCCAGCCTCAGGCACTAGGCAGTGAAAGAGAGGGGCTAGAGGAAACAAGCACAGGGAGGATGGGAGCAAAGGAGCTCCTGAGGAAGGAAGGGGATCAGAGGAAATCAGAGGGAATGAGAGAACTAGGGGGGGAAAACTGGGGATTAAGAGAATTAATGTTCCCAAAGCCAAATAAATACTGGGATGCTGAGACTAAAGGTGAAAGGGACAAGATATATTGAGCAAGGAAAGAAATCTTTCTTAAAGAATAAACCCATCCCCCTCCTTCTGTCCTTCCAAGCCCCTGTTTCTGCACCACACAACAAAAACAGAACCACCAGAGAAGATTTGAAAATGTTATTTGGTTCAGAGAAGCAGCAAGCCAGAGGATCCTGCTTTTTTCTGTGGAAGGAAATGGAGAGCACTGTATGCAGAGTAAAGAAGATCCTAACTGTCAGCCTCAATACTTCAACATCTTCTCCTTTAAACACTTTCAGATACCAGGTTCTGTTGTTCCTTGTTCAGATGCATATCTCCCCTTGCCAAACACATTGTTAATTTAGGAGACAAGCCAAAGATTTAGTTTTGTAAAGACACCCCCGGGGCCAAGGGGACCTCCTACCCACATACTCCACCCTGCTGGACAATGGCTACTTTGCTGCAATGGATACAGAGAGAACAAGGATGCTCTGTCCTGAGTGGCGTGGGCCACTGGGACTATGACCTCCAGGAAATCAACTTTCACAAGACTCAAGCCCATCTCCCCTCCCTCTTCCTCTTTCCCCTCAACCCCACATTCATGATGACTGCTATTTGCAGCTATAGGACTCAGGGGATTCATCGAAGATGGAATGGGAGATTGAGCTATTATCCACCTCCTCGATCTCTATGGTCCTGTCCCACCCTCTTACCTCTTTATGTGGAAAACTTGCAAGGAATATGTCATTACCATAATAACAGCTTCACCTTATAATAGCACTTCAAAATTTATAAAGCACTTCATTTACATTTTCTCATCTGATTCTGACAACTCTACATAGACAGTACAGGTATTATTATCTCAATTTTGCAGATACATTCAGGAAAGGAAGTTGGCTAGTTGTGAAGAAAGATAAGGATTAGCAAATGTTTTGTGCTGGTGCCCCCCAAATGCCAAGAGATCTGGAGCAGGAGTTCCTAACCTTTTTTGTGTGTATATCCTGGACCCCATTGGCAGTCTGGGGAGGGCTATAGACTCCCTTCCCAGAATGCTGTTTAAAAAAAATCATCATTAAAGAAAATGCTAAATGTTATTGATAGGTTAATAAAAATAAAAGTGTAATTTTTCCATCCAAGGTCCTGACCCCCTGAAATCTATCCCACAGAACCCTTTGTGGAAGGAGACCATAGATTCCAGTTTTAAATTATCCCTGATCTAAAGGAAGGTTCCCAGTATATTGAATGGAGAAGCTGAAAGGTATTTGTAGAAGAAGAGAGACACTGAAGAGAGACATAGAAGAGAGTTGCACCGAATGAGAAAGGATAAGCAGGTTTCCATCTGTACTGTTGTAGGAAACACCTGAATTGATACAATCCATCCAAATAGAGAAGTAATGTACAGATGAGGAAAGAGAAACTCCGAGGAGTTAAGTATCTTGCCCAAGAGGATGTAACTAGTATGTGTAGTATGTAATATGCATGCTCTCTCGAACATATTTCTCCAGAAAAAAAAGGAATGCCAGAACTGGGAAGTGATTCACCCTTGAATGCAGGGTAAACAACTGAGAAGAGCTGGTAGCTGAACTAAGAACTTGGAATCCCAAACCTAGGCCCAGGGGGAATCCCCCTATTTTATGATGAAAGCTCCATTACCTTTCTGAGGGATGTGTGGTGATGGTAGGGAGTTGGCAAATCCCTCAGCCTAAATATGATGAAGAGTCTAGTTCAAAACTACAGAGAATGAGGAGACTAGGGCTCCCCTCTTGTCTCTGCTACTAGCTGTGTGACCTTGGACAACTCATTTTTCCTCTCTGGCTCTCAATTTCTTCATCTGGAAAAGAGGATTAGCCCCTAGGATCTCTAATATCCCTCCCAGTTCTGAAATCTTATGGTTCTATGGATCATATCTATTTTATCACAAATGGAAAGCTATTATCAGAGGTATCTATCAAACACCAAAAGGCCATATAGGCATTTCCAATGATAGGGGCCCCATCTAAGGCTTTCCCCTTCAGAAAGGAGAGCTGCCTGAGGAGCCCTAGAACCAGCCCCTACTCCTCCCCTCCTCCCAGTTCTACCTGAGGTCCCACAAGTTGCTGCTTCACCCAGGTGTCCACCTAGTCACAGCCAGCTTTGGTGAATGTGTGTGACCCTGACAAAGACAGAGCAAATGTCTATCATTCGATCTTAAAGTGCTTTGAGAGATGGGGGTACCCTTACCACCTCAGAACTTCTGAGACTCCTTAGCTCAACTCACCTGATATCCTGAATATTGAATAGTAGCACCAGTGTTTCTCATACCAGGACCTTTTCTTTACAGGGTGATGCCTCTTTCAAATTGTCACATCTGCATTAGCCCAGGACTCCACCAATCTCATTTAGAAGTTACTCCATTGTCCCTTGCCCACTTTCCAGAGCCTGTCCTAGTTTTGTTTTTTTGGGAGACCTTGGCTCATTTGACTAGGCATGAAATCTCTGAGTCCCAAGTTACTTGGGAAACAAACAGCTGTATCTTTGGGAGTTCCTTCAGACATACTAAAAGGGCTTTAAAGTAGGAATTCTTAACCTTTTTTGTGTGTCCTAGACCACTTCAGAAGTCTGGCTAAACCTATATATCCCCTTCATAATAATGTTTTTAAATAAATAAAATAAAATACATAGTATTACAAAGAGTCCAATTATGTTGTAATAAAGATGCAGTTTTTACCCATCCAAGTTCATAGGTACCCTGTAATCTATCCACAGACCCCTTTGAGGGTCCATGGATTCCAAGTTAAGAGCCCCTATTTTAGAATTTCTGCATATCAATCCTTGCCTTCCCCTAGGGACTCAATACAGGTAGCAAGAAGTAGGACTAAACCTGGGTATTGTGTATATGTGAGGTGGGAAGAGAGAAAAGGGAGAGAGACAGATGAAGGGAGAGAGGAAGAGGGAGAGGAGAGGGAAAAGGAGCAGTAGAGGAAGGGAGAGAGTAAAAGGGAGAGGGAGAGGAGAGAGACTGAGATAGAGAGAAACACACAGGCACACAGAAACCCACACAGAATATGTAACCTGTCCTGTG